>NW_018407663.1:2334-57586 GCF_002113885.1 Mizuhopecten yessoensis | reverse complement strand
GTGTGGTAGTTGTTGTTGTAGGTGTGGTGGTTGTAGGTGTGGTAGCTGTAGGTGTGGTGGTTGTTGTTGTAGGTGTGGTAGTTGTTGTTGTAGGTGTGGTGGTTGTAGGTGTGGTAGTTGTTGTTTTAGGTGTGGTGGTGGTGGTGGTCGTAGGAGTGGTGGTTGTTGTTGTAGATGTGGTGGTTGTTTTTGTAGGTGTGCTGGTTGTTGTTGTAGGTGTGGTGGTTGTAGGTGTGGTAGTTGTTGTTGTAGGTGTGGTGGTTGTAGGTGGGGTGGTTGTTGTTGTAGGTGTGATTGTTGTTGTTGGTATGGTTGTTGTAGGTGTTGTGGTTGGAGGTGTGGTAGTTGTTGTTGTAGGTGTGGTGGTTGTAGGTGTGGTGGGTGTTGTTGTAGGTGTGGTTGTTGTAGGTGTGGTGGGTGTTGTTGTAGGTGTGGTTGTTGTAGGTGTGGTGGTGGTTGTTGTAGGTGTGGTAGTTGTTGTAGGTGTGGTAGTTGTAGGTGTGGTGGTTGTAGGTGGGGTGGTTGTTGTTGTAGGTGTGATTGTTGTTGTTGGTGTGGTTGTTGTAGGTGTGGTGGGTGTTGTTGTAGGTGTGGTGGTTGTAGGTGTGGTAGTTGTTGATGGAGGTGTGGTGGTTGTTGTTCTAGTTGTGGTTGTTGGAGATGTTCTGGTTGGTGTGGTGGTGGTTGTTGTAGGTGTGTTGGTTGCAGGTGTGGTTGTTGTAGATGTGGTGGGTGTTGTTGTAGGTGTGGTGGTTGTAGGTGTGGTGGTGGTTGTTGTTGTAGGTGTGGTGGTTGTAGGTGTGGTGGTTGTTGTTGTAGGTGTGGTGGTTGTTGTTGTAGGTGTGGTGGTTGTTGTAGATGTGGTGGTTGTAGGTGTGGTAGTTGTTGATGGAGGTGTGGTGGTTGTTGTTCTAGGTGTGTTGGTTGCAGGTATGGTGGTTGTATGTGTGGTTGTAGGTGTGGTAGTTGTTGTAGGTGTGGTGGTTGTAGGTGTGGTAGTTGTAGGTGTGGTTGTTGTTGTTGGTATGGTTGTTGTAGGTGTGGTGGTTGTAGGTGTGGTAGTTGTTGTTGTAGATGTGGTGGTTGTTTTTGTAGATGGGGTTGTTGTTTTTGTAGGTGTGGTAGATGTTGTTGTAGGTGTGGTGGTTGTAGGTTTGGTAGTTGTTGTTGTAGGTGTGGTGGTTGTTGTAGATGTGGTGGTGGTAGGTGTGGTGGTTGTAGTTGTGGTGGATGTTGTTGTAGGTGTGGTTGTTGTTGTAGATGTGGTGGTTGTAGGTGTGGTAGTTGTTGATGGAGGTGTGGTGGTTGTTGTTCTAGGTGTGGTTGTTGTAGGTGTTCTGGTTGGTGTGGTGGTTGTTGTTGTAGGTGTGTTGGTTGCAGGTATGGTGGTTGTAGGTGTGGTAGTTGTAGCTGTGGTGGTTGTTGTTGTAGGTGTGGTGGTTGTAGGTGTGGTGGTTGTTGATGTAGGTGTGGTGGTGGTTGTAGATGTGGTGGTTGTAGGTGTGGTAGTTGTAGCTGTGGTGGTTGTTGTTGTAGGTGTGGTGGTTGTAGGTGTGGTGGTTGTTGATGTAGGTGTGGTGGTGGTTGTAGATGTGGTGGTTGTAGGTGTGGTAGTTGTTGATGGAGGTGTGGTGGTGGTTGTTCTAGGTGTGGTTGTTGTAGGTGTTCTGGTTGGTGTGGTGGTTGTTGTTGTAGGTGTGTTGGTTGCAGGTATAGTGGTTGTAGGTGTGGTTGTAAGTGTGGTAGTTGTTGTTGTAGGTGTGGTGGTTGTAGGTGTGGTAGTTGTAGGTGTTGTGGTTGTTGTTGTATGTGTGGTAGTTGTTGTGGTTTTTGTTGCTGTGGTTGGTGTGGTTGTTGTTGTTGTTGTTGTTGGTATGGTTGTTGTAGGTGTGGTGGTTGTTGTTGTAGGTGTGGTGGTTGTAGGTGTGGTGGTTGTTGTTTTAGGTGTGGTGGTGGTGGTGGTGTTTGTAGGAGTGGTGGTTGTTGTTGTAGATGTGGTGGTTGTTTTTGTAGGTGTGCTGGTTGTTTTTGTAGGTGTAATAGATGTTGTTGTAGGTGTGGTGGTTGTAGGTGTGGTAGTTGTTGTTGTAGGTGTGGTGGTTGTTGTAGATGTGGTGTTTGTAGGTGTGGTAGTTGTTGTTCTAGGTGTGGTTGTTGTAGGTGTTCTGGGTGGTGTGGTGGTTGTTGTTTTAGGTGTCGTGGTTGTAGGTGTGGTGGTTGTATGTGTGGTGGTTTTTGTTGTAGTTGTGTTGGTTGCAGGTGTGGTGGTTGTAAGTTTGGTGGTTGTATGAGTGGTGGTTGAAGGTGTGGTGGTTTTAAGTGGGGTGATTGTTGTTGTAGGTGAGGTGGTTGTAGGAGTGGTGGTTGTTGTTGTTGGTGTGGTGGTTGTTGTAGGTGTGGTGGTTGTAGTTGTGTTGGTTTTTGTTTGAGATGTGGAGGTTGTAGGTGTGGTGGTTGTAGGAGTGGTGGTTGTAAGTGTGGTGGTTGTAGGTGTGGTGGTTGTAGGTGTGGTGGTTGTAGGTGTGGTGATTGTTAAAGGTTTGGTGGTTGTAGGTGTGGTTGTTGTTGGTGTAGGTGTTGTGGTTGTTGTAGGTGTGGTGGTTGTAGTTGTGTTGGTTTTTGTTTGAGATGTGGAGGTTGTAGGTGTGGTGGTTGTAGGGGGGGGGGTGGTTGTTGTAGGTGTGGTGGGTGTAGTTGTGTTGGTTTTTGTTTGAGATGTGGAGGTTGTAGGTGTGGTAGTTGTAGGGGTTGTGGTTGTTGTTGTAGGTGTGGTGTTGGTTTGTTTAGGAGTGGTGGTTGTTGTTGTAGGTGTGATGATTGTAGATGTGGTGGTTGTTGTTGTAGGTGTGTTGGTTGCAGGTGTGGTGGTTGTAAGTGTGGTGATTGTTGTTGTAGGTGAGGTGGTTGTTGGTGAAGGTGTGTTGGTTGCAAGTGTGGTGGTTGTAGGTGTGGGGGTTGTTGTGGTTTTTGTTGTTGTGGCTGGTGTGGTTGTTGTTGTTGTTGTTGTTGGTATGGTTGTTGTAGGTGTGGGGGTTGTTGTTGTAGGTGAGGTGGTTGTAGGTGTGGGGGTAGTTGTTGTAGGTGTGGTTGTTGTAGGTGTTCTGGTTGGTGTGGTGGTTGTTGTAGTAGGCGTCGTGGTTATAGGTGTGGTGGTTGTATATGTGGTGGTGGTATGGTTGTTGTAGGTGTGGGGGTTGTAGGTGTGGTAGTTGTTGTTGTAGGGGTGGTGGGTGTAGGTGTGGAGGTTGTAGGTGTGGTTGTTGTTGGTGTAGGTGTTGTGGTTGTTGTAGGGGTGGTGGTTGTATGCCTGGTGGTTGTTGTTGTAGGGGTGATGATTGTAGATGTGGTGGTTGTTGTTGTAGGTGAGGTGGTTGTTGGTGAAGGTGTGTTGGTTGCAAGTGTGGTGGTTGTAGGTGTGGTGATTGTTAAAGGTTTGGTGGTTGTAGGTGTGGTGGTTTTTGTTTTAGATGTGTTGGTTGAAGGTGTGGTGGTTTTAAGTGTGGAGTTTGTTGTTGTAGGTGAGGTGGTTGTAGGTGTGGGGGTAGTTGTTGTAGGTGTGGTTGTTGTAGGTGTTCTGGTTGGTGTGGTGGTTGTTGTAGGTGTGTTGGTTGCAAGTGTGGTGGTTGTAGGTGTGGGGGTTGTTGTGGTTTTTGTTGTTGTGGTTGGGGTGGGGGTTGTTGTTGTTGTTGTTGGTGTGGTGGTTGTTGTAGGTGTGTTGGTTGCAGGTTTGGTGTGTGTAGGTGTGGTTGTAGGTGTGGTAGTTGTAGGAGTGGTGGTTGTAAGTGTGGTGGTTGTACGAGTGGTGGTTGAAGGTGTGGTGGTTTTTGTTGTAGGTGTGGTTGTTGTTGGAGATGTGGTGGTTGTAGGTGTGGATGTTGTTGTTGTAGGTGTTGTTGTTGAAGGTGTTGTTGTTGTAAGTGTTCTGGTTGGTGTGGTGGCTGTTGTTGTAGGCGTCCTGATTATAGGTGTGGTGGTTGTATGTGTGGTGGTTTTTGTTGTAGTTGTGTTGGTTGTAGGTGTGGTGGTTGTACGTGTGGTGATTGTTGTTGTAGGTGTGGGGGTTGTTGTGGTTTTTGTTGTTGTGGCTGGTGTGGTTGTTGTTGTTGTTGTTGTTGGTATGGTGGGTGTAGGTGTGGTGGTTGTTGGTGTAGGTGTGGTGGTTGTAGGCGTGGTGGTTGTAGGCGTGGTTGTTGTTGTTGTAAGTGTGGTGGTTGTAGGCATGGTGGTTGTAGATGTGGTGGTTGTAGGTGTGGTAGTTGTAGGGGTTGTGGTTGTTGTTGTAGGTGTGGTGGTTTTTGTTTTAGATCTGGTGGTTGTAGGTGTGGTGGTTTTTGTTGTAGGTGTGGTTGTTGTTTTTGTAGGTGTGGTAGATGTTGTTGTAGGTGTGGTGGTTGGTTTTGTAGGTGTGGTAGGTGTTGTTGTAGGTGTGGTGGTTGGTTTTGTAGGTGTGGTAGGTGTTGTTGTAGGTGTGGTGGTTGGTTTTGTAGGTGTGGTAGGTGTTGTTGTAGGTGTGGTGGTTGTAGTTGTGGTGGTGGTTGTTGTAGGTGTGGGGGTTGTTGTTGTAGGTGTGGTTGTTGTTGTTGTAGGTTTGGTGGTTGTAGGTGTGGTGGTTGTTGGTGTAGGTGTGGTGGTTGTAGGTGTTGTGGTTGTTGTGGGTGTGGTGGTTGTTGGTGTGGTGGTTGTTGTTGTTGTTGTTGGTATGGTTGTTGTAGGTGTGGTGGTTGTAGGGGGGGGGGTGGTTGTTGTAGGTGTGGTGTTTGTAGGTGTGGTAGCTGTTGTCCTAGGTGTGGTTGTTGTAGGTGTTCTGGTTGGTGTGGTGGTTGTTGTAGTAGGCGTCGTGGTTATAGGTGTGGTGGTTGTATATGTGGTGGTGGTATGGTTGTTGTAGGTGTGGGGGTTGTAGGTGTGGTAGTTGTTGTAGGTGTTGTGGTGGTTGTTTTAGGTGTGGTAGTTGTTGTGGTTTTTGTTGTTGTGGCTGGTGTGGTTGTTGTTGTTGTTGTTGTTGGTATGGTGGGTGTAGGTGTGGTGGTTGTAGGCGTGGTGGTTGTAGGCGTGGTTGTTGTTGTTGTAAGTGTGGTGGTTGTAGGCATGGTGGTTGTAGATGTGGTGGTTGTAGGCGTGGTTGTTGTTGTTGTAAGTGTGGTGGTTGTAGGCATGGTGGTTGTAGATGTGGTGGTTGTAGGTGTGGTGGTTGTTGTTGTAGGTGTGGTGTTGGTTGTTTTAGGAGTGGTGGTTGTTGTTGTAGATGTGGTGGTTGTTTTTGTAGGTGTGGTGGTAGTTGTTGTAGGTGTGGTGGTTGTAGGCCTGGTGGTTGTTGTTGTAGGTGTGGTGGTTGTTGTTGTAGGTGTGGTGGTTGTAGGCGTGGTGGTTGTAGGCGTGGTTGTTGTTGTTGTAAGTGTGGTGGTTGTAGGTGTGTTGGTTGTTGTTGTAGGTGTGGTGGTGGTTGTAGCTGTGGTGGTTGTTGTTGTAGGTGTGGTGGTTGTAGGCGTGGTGGTTGTAGGCGTGGTTGTTGTTGTTGTAAGTGTGGTGGTTGTAGGTGTGTTGGTTGTTGTTGTAGGTGTGGTGGTGGTTGTAGCTGTGGTGGTTGTTGTTGTAGGTGTGGTGGTTGTAGGCGTGGTGGTTGTAGGCGTGGTGGTAGTTGTTTTAGGTGTGGTGGTTGTAGGTGTGGTGGTTGTTGTTGTAGGTGTGTAGGTTGTTTTTGTAGGGGTGGTGGTTGTTGGTGTAGGTGTGGTTGTTGTAGGTTTGGTGGTTGTTGTTGTAAGTGTGGTTGTTTTTGTTGTAGGGGTGGTGGTTGTATACCTGGTGGTTGTTGTTGTAGGTGTGATGATTGTAGATGTGGTGGTTGTTGTTGTAGGTGTGGTGGTTGTTGTAGGTGTGGTGGTTGTTATAGGTGTGGTGATTGTTGTAGGTGTGATTGTTGTAGGTGTGGTGGTTGTAGGTGTGGTGGTTGTAGGTGTGGTGGTGGTTGTTGTTGTAGGTGTGGTGGTTGTTGTTGTAGGTGTAGTGGCGGTTGTTGTTGTGTATGTGGTGGTTGCTGTGGTTGCTGTGATAGTTGTTGTTTTAGGTGTTGTGGTGGTTGTTTTAGGTGTGGTAGTTGTTTTGTTTGGGGTGGTGGTTGTTGTTGTAGGTGTGGTGGTTGTTCTTGTGAGTGTTGTGGTTGTTGAAAGTGGTATGGTGGTTGTGGTTGTAGATGGTGTGGTTATTTGTGGTTCGGTAGATGTGGTTGTGGATGGTTTAGTAGTTGTGATTGTGGATGGTGTAATTGTTGTTGTTGTCGATGGTTCTGCAGTTGTTGGTGTTGTGGATAGTGTAATTGTTGTGGTTGTGGATGGTTCGGTAGTTGTTGTTGTGGATGGTGTAATTTTTGTGGTTGTGGATGGTTCGGTAGTTGTTGTTGAGGTAGGTTCCGTAGTTGTAGGTGGTATTGTAGTTGTTGTAGGTGGTATGGTTGTCGTGGTTTTAGTTATTGTTGTAGGAATAGTTGTTGTTGTTGTAGCAGTTGTTGTGGTGACTGGGGTTGTTGGAGTGGTGGTTGCGCTTTTAGCAGTAGCTGTAGTTGTGAATTCATTCACGGTAATAACAACTACTGTCGAAATGACGACGGTAAATTGTCCAAAAGTGCCTTTGTCCGGATCTGTTGCGTTTACTGTTATAACTGCTATGATGGCAACTAGGAACGTATCGGTGTCAGAAATCGTCACGGCGGCAAAAAAAACTCGGAATCGGACTTGCACACTCCCCTCACTATATCGTTTTGAATATAAATAAAAAGGATTAAATTACATCTTTATGGTTTATCGTGATAGGCACGCGTGATAGATGTGCATATAGCGCATTTATGTTTTGCAATATGCTTATCACGAAACCATGCTACATTCATCATAAGTGTGAATAAACGCATTTTATTTTTAAATGAGTAGTTAAATGAATGGCTCGTGTTTGTATTACCAAATGATAAACACACGTTTGTTTTCCCCCAGGTAGTGTGTTCTATTTCTCTTTGCTAAATCAATATAGTCTACTCACGTCAAACCAGTGACCTCACACCCTGTGTATTTATCCTTAAGGTTGCTGCCTTCAGCCGAAAATGTTTGCCGAACCTAAGGGACATAAGATGCAAGAATAACTATTTGCCGTTTTTATAGAGCAGTGCATCAGCATAGATAAATATTTGCCGTACTCAAATTACATAAGAAATATTATTCTTTGCAGTAATAGTGGTACATAAAATGCAATAACGATACCTGTATTAAATAAGAAACATGTACATTGATAATTGCCGTTACTAGATAATGTATTTCATAAGATAAATAGATATTTGCCGTAACTAGATATCATGTGATTGCTAGATACCATGGTACATCAGATAAAATTGATATTTGCCCCAACTAGATGATTTATTCATACAAAACATTGATATTTGCGTAACCAGATAATGTGTTACATACAACAAATTGATATTTGCTGTATCTAGATAATGTTTTACATACAACACATTTAAATTTGCCGTACCTAGATAATGTTTTATATACAACACATTTACATTTGCCGTATCTAGATAATGTTTTACATACAACACATTTACATTTGCCGTAACTAGATAATGTTTTATATACAACACATTGATATTTGCCGTATCTAGATAATGTTTTACATACAACACATTTACATTTGCCGTAACTAGATAATGTTTTACATACAACACACCGATATTTGCTGTATCTAGATAATGTTTTACATACAACACATTTACATTTGCCGTACCTAGATAATGTTTTATATACAACACACTGATATTTGCTGTATCTAGATAATGTTTTACATACAACACATTTACATTTGCCGTACCTAGATAATGTTTTATATACAACACACTGATATTTGCTGTATCTAGATAATGTTTTACATACAACACATTTACATTTGCCGTACCTAGATAATGTTTTATATACAACACACTGATATTTGCTGTATCTAGATAATGTTTTACATACAACACATTTACATTTGCCGTACCTAGATAATGTTTTATATACAACACACTGATATTTGCTGTATCTAGATAATGTTTTACATACAACACATTTACATTTGCCGTACCTAGATAATGTTTTATATACAACACACTGATATTTGCTGTATCTAGATAATGTTTTACATACAACACATTTACATTTGCCGTACCTAGATAATGTTTTATATACAACACACTGATATTTGCTGTATCTAGATAATGTTTTACATACAACACATTTACATTTGCCGTACCTAGATAATGTTTTATATACAACACACTGATATTTGCTGTATCTAGATAATGTTTTACATACAACACATTTACATTTGCCGTACCTAGATAATGTTTTACATACAACACACTGATATTTGCTGTAACTAGACAATGTTTTACATACAACACATTTACATTTGCCGTACCTAGATAATGTTTTATATACAACACATTTACATTTGCCGTATCTAGGTAATGTTTTACATATAACACATCGATATTTGCCGTACCTAGATAATGTTTTATATACAACACATTGATATTTGCCGTATCTAGATAATGTTTTACAAACATTTACATTTGCCGTTACTAGATGATGTTTTACATACAACACACTGATATTTGCTGTATCTAGATAATGTTTTACATACAACACATTTACATTTGCCGTACCTAAATAATGTTTTATATACAACACACTGATATTTGCTGTATCTAGATAATGTTTTACATACAACACATTTACATTTGCCGTACCTGGATAATGTTTTATATACAACACATTTACATTTGCCGTATCTAGATAATGTTTTACATACAACACACTGATATTTGCTGTAACTAGATAATGTTTTACATACAACACATTTACATTTGCCGTACCTAGATAATGTTTTATATAAACACATTTTCATTTGCCGTATCTAGACAATGTTTTACATATAACACATCGATATTTGCCGTACCTAGATAATGTTTTATATACAACACACTGATATTTGCCGTATCTAGATAATGTTTTACATACAACACATTTACATTCGCCGTATCTAGATAATGTGTTACATACAATACATTGGTATTTGCCGTAACCAGATGATGTGTTACGTACAACACATTGATATTTGCCGTACCCAAATAATGTGTTACATACAATACATTGATATTTGCCGTTATTAGAATTTTCAATTTAACAATGGCCTAGCTATAAGAGATAGGATATTTTCATATTTGTCGTAATCATGTTTAAAACAAACATGCACATTTGTCATACCTATGGTACTTAAATTATCTTAACATTTACGATAGCTTTGATATAATTTTGTTTGATTTGGATTGATTTAGGCAAGTATCATAAGAACTAAAATCACAGATACAGCAACGCAAGTATATTTTACACAGGCAAGATTTCTTTATGTCAATTCTGGTTTATTTAAGGTCCATTTAATTTAAAATTATCAGGTCAATTTACATGAAAATGTTTAAGCACAAAGAGTCATATTCAAGTGAAAAATCGACATGAATTTGATCTGCAATTGACCTGATGTTGACATGACACAATCGTTTAAGTCAATTTCAAGTCGGGACTTTGAAGATAATCATTTCTTAAAGCATTGTTTCCTTCCCTAAAACAACAATATTAATATTTGTAGACAAATGTCACATACACTTTTTACTAGCATTTCTATCTAAGTCTTGCCAAGGATAACTCACGAGAATCCAGAGACTTATTCCCATTGAGTTCCTTTAAAGGTGTGTAAGGCGTTATTTTTTGCTGATATTTATAGTTTTCCGTGCCTACAGTAAACAAGTCATCAATGTTATGTATATAAATAATGGAATCGGAAGTATCTTATTAACCCTATCACACACTGAGTATCATAGTGGAAGAATGTAGACACAACTATGAGAAGGTTTGTAACAATATTTTCAACGATAACTATTGACTATTCCGTCTTTTCGTATTGCAAAGTTATCTTCTCTTGTGAACAGGTATTGATTGTTACGTCATTGGGTTGTGTGAGAAAATTACGTCGTTTTCTCAAAAATCTATAACGTAACTCTCACAAACAAATGACGTAACAATCAATACCTGCTCACAAGAGCAGATACCTCTTCAATACGAAAAGACGGAATTCTCAGAACAATTGTTCAGTGTTTTTTCCCCTATAGATGGACAGGAAATTTCGTGTTCCCATTATCAATATACTGCTTATCGTGTTTTTTTAACTGCATCTTAGTCACATGTTAGGGAAAGAAATAGTTCCTTGATTTCCGGCTAAACGATGCTAAATTAATCCTTGGTTAAATAATTGTTCCGGTCTGCGGTCCCAAGCAATAATATGGCTTCGAGATCCAAGAGATCAGCTGTTTTTACTTATTCACCCCTGAAGACACATTTGAACTATTCCAGTTCATAGTTTGGAATAGTTCATTGGGAAATTTCAGGAGTTCATCTTATGTATTGGCGAAATAGTATGTTACATATATTGTTTTTATCGTATTCATATTCTATATAATATACAGATTTTATGAATAAGTCAAAAACACAGAATGGCATCAAAAGTGCTTCAAAAGTATACGCAAATATCATTCAGTTAGCAGAAACCATGGTAACTGTCGAATCGCACCTGCGACAGTATTTAACCGGAAGTTCTCATTCAGCAGGGCAGTCAGGCACTTGAACTTTGTGTCGGTTTATTCGTATCTATTACCAAAAGCATAATAATGGAAAATATCACAAAGTATTACAGCTTGTGAATGCTTTCTCACCTCGTCACAGAAATCAGTTTCGAACTTCATGAATTCTCCCGAGTTGGTATCACTGTATTCTGGCTTGTATGTTTCATTTAATGACATACTCATTTCCACACTGACTATTAAACAAAACAAAATGTAAAATGAAACTACATATAGAATTATATGATCTTCTTTTTTTTAAAACCACTGTTATGTAACGGTTAAAGGAACAACATTTCTTATATAAATTATTACTACTTTACAAATATATTATTATACAGTACAACAAAAACATAATATCTTGATTTATTGTATAACGGGATTATCTTACTTTATAATGAAACAAAACATAATGCCATAAAATGATATATAAGTCTGTAAATAATTTCGAACAATGATAAATAATAAATATATAAATAAAATATAATGTTATTAATTATAGCTTAACAGTACCTTCTCGCCGTACAACAACAAACAGTATTGTATTATTATATAATCGACATATGTAACAATATAATCTTACTTTATCGAATTACAAAACACAGTACCATATGTTTTACACGATATTAAACACAATAAAACAATACATTGTTTATCAATAATTTACAATAATATTTCACGGTAGAACACAAGAATCGTCTTGTAATTTAAGGTGATGTAATGTTATAATCAAAATGTGTTAATCGTTAGAATGATGATGTTTTTTGTTAAATATTACCCATTTTAAGTCAACATGAAATATTTCTTAAATCAAAATAGTACTGTATCCTTAAAATGTTTGCATCAAACAAATCATTACCATGTAGATTTATAACCAAGAAATTATAAGAATAAATTATACTCACCGTCCTTCTTTTGTTTAATCAAGGCTGTAATATAAAGAAAATGCGAAACATTATGAGTGTTTTTGTGTGCATTTCTTCCAACAAAATAATCTAGAAGATGCAATATAGTCATTATAAGTCAAGAAGAAAACCCATTTCATTTTGACAAATTTTATCGCAAAAAAAATATGCAAAGGGATAGGGCATCAGGCAAAGCCTATATAAGCCTTCTCCTTACAACTTCGGTATGTTACATGTACAGTCATTGAAATCACCAAACAAACATATAAACAATTCATATAGTGTGTCTCCATGTTCCCACCGTACTAGATATAGTGTCGATAATGTACTCTGATATACATTGTAGTACAAATGCATTGATTTCTTCGTCACATTCATGACATCCATGACGTAATGTGTTTATATTAAAATGATCATGGGTTATATTTTGGTTAATCAGCTGATTTCTAAGTGTCAATCGAGAATGGTTGAATAGAGGACAGATACAAAAATAATGATCCGCAGTTTCCTCACCAAGGTTGCATGTGCATATTAGAAAATCTTTTAAATGGTCAAGAAAAAGGTCAGAGTTCAAATTGCTGGCTTCGTTTTTAAGTTGGCACATAATTATATTTATATTTCGACTGCCATCATTTGCAAACGTTTTTGTCGTAGCAGAACAAGTTTCAATATTTTTTAAGAGTAGAGGTTCAAACAGTGATAAAGAGTTTATATTGGATAAATCAAAATTGAGAGCAAATAAGTTGAATTCCGTAAATGTACTCGGAAAATAACTTCTATAACAGCTTACTGTTCTACATATTGGAGTGTTGAAATATCTAGTCGTCCTTAATGGATATCTTTCATTTTCATTGTGATATATAAACGGTTGCACTATATCTTTCAGATGTTGTGGGGCCATGCCATGAATTATCTTAAATATTAATATTAATTTATGTTTTTGTCGTTTATCTGAGAGAGAATCCCAGACAAGTTCTTTATATAATTTATGATGAGAGGTACCTCTGCGCAATCCTGTTAGAACTCTATCAGCTTCTAAATGAACAGATCAATAATTTGTTTAGATTGTTCCGTACAATTGTCCCACAAGATGTCTGCATAATCCAATATAGGCAAAATACATGTTTTATATATCTTTAAGGGAGTTTTTCTTGAGACTAGTTTTTCAAATGTTTTCAATATATTTACCCTTTTAAACGCTTTTTCATATATATAATTTACATGGTGAATCCATTTACCATCTTCAGATAAAACAACACCTACGAGTAGCAAGGAATTGAACTTGGCTATTGTTAAAAAATATATATGGATGAACCGTGTCTCTTTTTCTAGTAAATATCATTGATACAGTTTTTGAAGGGTTGAAATTAATATCCCACTTTTTACCCCAAGTAATAATATTTGAAAGATTTTCTGAAATTTTATTAGCTATTTCAATATTGTTATTTTTAATTATTTCATTTAAGGATGTATCATCAGCAAACAATTGTATGTCACTAGTCACAATATCGGCTATATCATTAATATATAAAAGAAATAAAAATTTATAAGTTGAGAAAATGCCCTCGGTGAAAACACGTTGTTTTCTATCTGACAAGTAATTTTTAAACCAACTTAGCAAGTTTCTTTTAATACCAAAGGATTCTAGTTTGTATAATAACCCTTCATGCCACACTCTATCGAAGGCTTTACTTGTCACAGAATACAGAGCGGATTTCTCGTCCTTTATCAAGGGAATCCATAATCGTATGATATATCGAAAGAAGTTGATTCACAGTTGAATCTCCTAGAATAAAACCGGACTGGTTCTTAGTAATGATTTTACATTCTCGCAAATGGTTATATAGATATTTAAAAATTACTTTTTCTATTATTCTGCTAAAGCAAGAGGTAACTGAAATAGGACGGTAATTAGAAACCTCATTTTTCTTACCCTTGTCTTTGTAAATAGCATTAATGTTTGCAGCTTTCCAAGACAATGGGATTGAGCAAGTTTCCATGGTTTTATTACAAAGGTGGGTAAGAGGAAGAGTGATAGAAGGTGTTAGTAGTTTTATAATTTTGGGACCACTCCATCAGGACCAGCGGGCTTCTTCCCATTTAGTTGAACTCAATGCCATCAATTACGAAAGGAAACACAGGAGGGGAAGACAGAGGATCAAGATCCTTTGATGAAGTAGAGATAGAAGAAAAGTAAGAAGATTAATTCCCCTACATGTCCTGTTACTTTAGTTAAAAAGTTTTTAGCGATTCGCCTTAAATGGAGGGGCGGGGTGTGTCACCAGGCTGTGAGAAAGGTCCCAGTTCGCCTAAATAGTCAGATTAGTGCTTATGTTGTGAGTAGGGGTGGGGGCTGTATTAGGTACGCCGAAATGACAAATAAAAATCCTGGTTTATTTTCTGATGACGTCCATTTGTCCCCTCCTGGGAACAGTCTGTTTTTGTACCGATTACAGCAGGGGCTCCAAGTTTTTTTGTCCACCAACGAAAGCATGTCCCCTCAATTCGGAGAGTGTGGCCCATGACTGTTTACTTAAAATTAAATCTTTGTTTGATTTTTTTAATGGGGTTTATTTCCCATCTTCTTTGAAATATTTTGAATGGGGTTGTCCTCTCGATATTTTGGAATAGGGTTGTCCCCATTATATTTTGTTTACTCTCCTAATGGGACAATAAGATGGCTGCTGGTTTTTGGAGGTCGCCATATTACGCCCATGATTTGTTGGGTCGGTGATCCTCGTCTTGCTATTTTGCAAGGCTTTTTGACGGGTTTATCCCGTTGCTTCCAGCGGGGCTTGTGCCCCTGTGTTATTTAACTTTTGACATCAGTACTAGTCCCTTCCTCCATTTTTGTGGGCTAATTTAACAAAAAATGTGGAGATCCTTGCTAGTCATTTTTTCAGCTTTCGCTCGCTTTCTGTTGTGGCTGTGGCAACATTCGTTTTCCCATCATGTTGTCATTTGGCAGGGTTTCACTTAGGACAACAGAATGCGGTCTCTCTCAATTTGATTTTTAATATACCAAACATCTTTTATTATTGGAATTTTCTGTTCCCAGTTTCCTTTTAATTCTAGCTGTTAAAGCCATGGCCAATACTGGCCAATTTATAGTAAATAATAAATTTACATTAACTTCATTTCATTGTGTTTGTCTTCTATCTGATAATGGGAATTAATCATCTCAAATTAATTCCGGTAATCTTATGAGGACCGTATTCAAGTCAAACGTCTCAAAATTTGTATGGGAGTTTCCTCCCTTGGACCTTTTCGTCTACTTTCCTCTTTTAGAAATCTTCAGCTTTGGAGGCAGGAACTAGTAGCCATACACTTAAAGCAAAGGATTAAGATTGTTCATAACTTACAGTTTACTTTTCCAAATCCCACCCTTCCCATCCCATCACATTTGTTTTTGATCCTGTCAAGTTTGGTTTCCAGTTTCTGCTGTTGTTTTTCTGATTATATGTTTCAGTCGGAGACTATGACAACCCGTTCTCGCTTCGTCGTGGCTTCATCGACCTGGACCTACTGCAGGGCAGGTTTCACTTAGGACAACAGGATGCGGTCTCTCTCAATTTGATTTTGAATATACCAAACATCTTTTATTATTGGAATTTTCTGTTCCCAGTTTCCATTTAGTTCTAGCTGTTGAAGCCATGGCCAATACTAGCCAATTTATAGAAAATATTTTTTTTTTACATTAAATTCATTTCATTGTGTTTGTCTTCTATCTGATAACAGCTTTATTATGGATACGATTTCTTTGTCTTATTTTAAGTCTAATAGTATTTGTAAACCAGAGTTTATCATTTGGTCTTACTGTAACTTATGAATTCAACCAGAATATTATTGAAATCGTTAACATCATTGTTCTGGGAAATAAAGATCCAGTCAATATCACTAATATTACTATTAATCCTATCAATGTCTGCGTTATCATATTAAAAATGATTTTCTTATATATGCAGTTTGTTTATAAACTGAGAATGATAAGTCAGAGTTGATAAGACAATGATCACTGCATACGGAACTAAGGACAGATGTACTTTTAATCAAGTTCCTGTTGTTGATGAGTATAACGTTAATGGAGGTAGCGCATGTGGGAGTAATTCTAGTAGGCTCATTTATTAAACTGGTTAGATTGTATTTTGTTAGTTATAGATCTAGATGAGAGTGTGGCTGAAGTGATAGCATATCTACATTTATATCACCAGTTAGAATAACATCAGTTACATCATCATCAAGAACTTTATCAAACATATCATCTAACTTTCGCCAGTATTCAACAGTAGGTTAAGGTCTGTAGATACAACCCAAAAGTGATGCACGATTATCAATTGTTAGTTCCAGCCAGAAAATTTCTATATCGGTGTGTTCCAAATCAATTCTACGCTTACCAACAACTGTATTTTTCGTATAAATAATAATTTCACCTCCCAATCCTCCTTGTCTATCCTTTCGATAAAAATCACATGAAAAACTATCTAAAACAAGGTCACTATCACGTATTAATGGGGTAAGATGTGTTTCTGTTAGACATATTATGTCATTTTCAGAAAGTTCATTATCTACAATATCCAGTTAGTTTCTAATGGATCTTACATTAAGATGAGAAATTTGAAGATTGCGCAGAGGTCCAGGATTTAATTCAATATCATTACACAACAGTAATAGGATTACCAATATAGGATTAAAATGTGCGTTTTTCTCAATAAAAAATAAACTGTATAGATAGAGTATATCAGAATATAATTTGAGTGCATTATATTTGTTACTTCCATGTACGTCATGTACCCATAGTTTAATTACATATTGCACACACATTAACCGGTGTCTAAGTGGTGTAACACTATTTGGTACACGAAACATATAGAAAATAAGGTATGAGAAAAGAAACTTGACTTTGGGTGGTGACACACTATACTAAACATTACACAAATAATTATATACAAGACTAAAAGAAGCATAAACAAATCCTCCTTTTTTTTGAAAATCTGCGTGAGACAAACTGATGATAATATTAAATTCTATTTTTACTTTAGGAAGGAAATTTTAACTACAACTGATATACATTATGCAAACCAATGTCGGTCGTCACTGGTAGTCCTGTACATGTTTAATTAGACTTAGAAAATTTTATTATTAGCGGGTAAGTCTATATATAGAGAGAGAGAAAATTCTCAACAACGAGTCTTTAGTACTTTCAAATAAATAATACTTCAAATAAACAGTCTGAGGGATCTCCTAGAAGAGATGAAAGTACTAAAGACTCGTTGTTGAGAATTTTTCTTTTTATAATATTTCTTCGTCCGTAACGATCATTTTTTCTGATTTATAATATATATATATATATATATATATATATATATATAGTGTACATGAAATCGTTGTATACATGTGACGACACGTGCCTATTTCTTAAAGGTACCACCTTGTGATATCACAGGTAGTTGTGAAGTCATGTAGACTTGTTTCATAATGTATGTATATTCACAGATTCATTGTTTAAAGATTGCAATTTAAAAGTTGATTACGATAAAGGGGTCATATCCATTTTCAAACCATTGTATTATTTTACAGGTTTTAGAACCGGTAACATATGGGGATAAAGTAGTCGGAACTCAACGTTTATCACAATACAATGCAATCCTATATCATGTTCTTAATATAGGGGAGGGGTGTCAATACAATAGCGTCGAACCATCAATATAAATTAATTTTTACTGGATTAATTTGGAAAGATAGATAGAATCGGTAGAAATGAAATGTATGTCTACGTTTTCTCATTCTAAATGCATGTTTGAGTAAAAGTCGAGCCGTAGGCATTATCAGAATATGGAAATATTTACAGGTGCACGTGACACATGAACCGTGACGATCGACCGCAATTTATCGCGACACATATGAAGGGCCAGGGGTGGATCAGGTAATCCATAGTGGACTCGTTGTATACAAGCGCACGAGACCATCCGTGACAACCGACCTTGATAACCGTGACAAGATAAGTATCATTCGGCGAAACTTCGGTCAATTTCGGTACCCTACTAGGGTACGGTTTCTCCTGAGATGTGGCGAGTGGGTAAGTATACGATAAATATTTTAGAACAGTTCTACAGAATAGATAGGGGCAAAAGGTATTGATTATTCAAATTCTGTACACATGTATGATATAGAAACATAATTAGAATAATGAAAATATTTCTCAGGATTCTACAAGTGACATGTTCACACACGTGTGAAGCTGGCATATGACACACTTGTACAGGCTCTTGACATATAATATTGCAATGATCTATATTACTTGGTGTGTTGACCACCACATGATATCAGCAATTGGTGATTTAGACAAATATATTGATATCATGTTATCGCCTACTTGTGAGTGCGGGCTTAGAGTTGATATTTCATTGAATATATAGAATGGTTTCACAAATTTGACATACAATGTACAACTTAGTACATGCTTGTATGTAACATTAGAGAAGGACACAATCATATACATGGTCTGTTAAATAAGATAGGATTCAACTCGGATCTGACTATTTTCTTCAAAAAATCAATGCGAATTGATTTACATATACTGTGTATGGTCTGGATTACATACCATACCATTATAATTAAAAATAAACCAGTTGTACACCGGCTACACTTATGTATACACTATACAGATATAGAAAATGTATACAAATGCAAACGCTTCCAAGCAATCTCGTACGACATAGCTCACTTTTACATGTAGCTCTTAAACAAATTTCATATACAGTTTAGATACCGACACGTTATTTGTATAATACACATTTAGAATAAAGTGGGACATTCAAAACATGTAGTATGATGTGAATAAGAAACCACTATTAATTTCAAATACGACATATGATCCACATTAACTTTACCATTCTAACTAAAAATTAAATTGAATATGACCCCAACTACATGCGTATACAGAAAATATATGAGCAACGGTTTCCAAATTATGTCATACTGCATTACACACTTCCGTACATAACTCTAGAACAAACATTAATATGTAAATGTTTAGGTAACAACATGTACTTTTCACACATGGTATTTGTTTTACTGGGATTATTATTTTGTTCTAGACATTTGAGAAAAGATATTCACAAGTACCTGGAATATGGAGTGGATTAGAAAACAACACGATTGAGGATTGATATTAATTGTAATTAATACATTTACACGATGTAAGGACTCAATTAGAGATTATAATTATATATTAACACGATATATGGTGTGGGTTAGAAATCTATAAAGGTTGAATTTAACATTTGAGTTAGTAACCAATATTCGATTACTGTAAAATGAATAGTCTCTTATTAACTTTATAAGTGTCTCTCGACTGTAATTCTTAGTAGTCTATGGGGAAAGTGACTTTTTACCATGATGAGAGCGATGGTCCTGGACCCAGATCTTCGTGGAGAGGGGAGGGGTAGAAAACCCATAACAGAATCTAGGAAACCCTGTTAATTCAGAAATTTTATTGTGTAGATCTAATAGAACCCCGTTATTCCAGACACTTAACTTAGTGTACATGTATCTAGTAGAAACAGACAAGTCTAGACACTCCATCTAGTTCAACCCCAGAAGTGCATGCACTTTCTCTTAGTGAATCTGGTAAAACTGCAATAGTCCAAACCATTGCATGGGAGCAAACAGAACTAGTGGTATCCCGTTAGTCCACACAATTAATTTAGTAATGTAGTAGTACAATTGTAACCCGTTAGTAAGACCGATTCGGGGTGTATACAGTAGAACCCCGTTAACTTGCAAAGCAAGCAGAACCCCGTTAGTCCAGACAAGTTTTGTTATGTCATGGAACAAGTGTATCCTATTAGTTACACTGATTCGTGGGTGTATAGAGCTGAAACCCGTTAACCAAGGTACATAGTTTTTTCCCGCATTACTAAGGCTTTAATAAATCATTCCTTTCGGGACTTTAATGAATAATAAAAAGGTTTATTGAATATAAAGTAAATATTCGAGTTAGAATGGATTCCAACCCTGGACCTCATATTGTTATAGTATCCCTCTAACCGACTAGACTACCTGATCAACAGTAGTGTCCTGTCCCAACAGTGTTACAGTTCTATCCAAAATTAAATCAATGGGAGGTTACTATACACACAAAAAGACAAAATGCAGTAACGCAAGAATTCTTAATATCATTTTCCAGTTTATCAATTAAATAAATACTTGAACAATTCCTGTGAATATTTTAACTTACATTTGTCTCGAATACTGACAAAAACGATAGAAACCATCGCTACTGCCAGCAAAGTTATGATAAGGGCTGAAATTAGGATCTTTTTGTTTTTCCACCAGGGGCGTTTCTCACTGTCATACTTTCTACTGGCGCTGTCCCCTGACGAATGATCTTGCCACCATCGTGAGTAGTCTACGTTGTGTTTTCCAGACATCGCATCAAACTCGGCCCCTCTTGTGCTCCAGCGCGTTGGTATCTGTTTAAGAGAACATAAACTACCTTGTGTTGTCTTTCTTTACATAAATAAACATTATTTAAAATGTGATATTCTTTTTGTGATTTGTGATTTGTGATTCTTTCAATTACAAAAAACACTAACTTTGAAATGTTTACCATCATTTTTTATGTAAAATTGATTTTGACATGAACTAAAGTAAAATAAATTGACAGCCCTCCTTTTTTTGTAAAAACAATATAGTCCGTCAGTGAAGGGCCAGCATAAAGCATGATGGTGTACGCTGGTAGTTCAATACAGCCAAATTATGAAGAAATGAAACACAAAAGCATATTTTAAATGTCATATTTAAATTTTGCTGATGAGTTAATACGTTTAGATATTAATTTTTCTGACGCGTCATCGCGGAAGAATAATGTCTCGACTCGGTAGGCAGGCTTTCTACACCTACATCTTCTTGAATAAGAAGCTACAGTAATTGAATGTTATATTTGACACGAAACCAGACGTGGCTTGAAAGGACGAAACAATCTGATATGGCAGTTGCTAGACATTATTTATGATAAAGTTCAACACTGATACCAGGGAAATTGTCCAACCGTTGGTCTGGGGATTGTTGTTCAATTTTTAACGGCTTACCGGGTATGATATGATTTCAGCAGTCAAATGATATGGTCTCATAAACGTTCTTAAAACATATTCTGTTTTCCTTTAAAGTCTCTAGATAAAAAAAAACACTTCAAAGAGAGTTAAAACATACCAACATGTATATTATTTTAATGTGTGCGTCGCTACAGGACATGAAATACTACACCATCATCTATATTTGTACCTCAGGAATCTTATTTTACTAATAACTGTCTCGTTAAATCCTAAAAAGTGTATTTTTATTTAAAAAAAAAAAACATGAATCGAACATTATCGAAATTATCATCTGTTGCATGTTTTGTTTTTGTTTTTTCGTTTTCGTCTAAGGAACAGGATTAGAATTTTGTTTCAACTTTTAATCATGAAGATTGTTTTAACATTTGTAAGTACACGTGTGGAATCTTTTCGGAAAATTACCTCATTTTCTGTAAATGTTTCTACTTTGGAACTGGTGGGTGAACAGGAAATTGCTAAACGTTGTACAGATCAGTGCACATCATGTCTTAAACGGTATGACAGTAATACATGTCAATCAACTATATACCTGCTTTAGTTCTTTTGTTATATGTTAGGCGTAGTGTCGTTACAAGGAAAACATGAAATCCTACACTATTATCTACATTCGTACCTAAGGAATCCTAGTCTACTTCAAACTGCCTCGTGAAAACATGAAAAGTGATTATATGTTTACAATACATGAATGGATTATTTTTCCTCTCGTGCATGTATATTTTACGGGACCGCACTTTTAAAAACTATATCTATTATCACTTTCACATGTTTTTACATTTTAAAGTTCACAGATAGAATGTTATCCGAAATAACCTTACTTTCTTTTATTGTTACAGATTTGGAACTGATGTGCGAGAAAGGTATTTCTGAGCGTTTTACAGATCCGTGAGCAACATATCTAATTAGGTGTGACAGTGTCCTTGTCAATCAACTATCTACCTGCTTTTGTTGAGAGAAGTATATAGAAATAGTTACATAGTCTGTATTGTGATCGTTCTCAGTCAATATTCTTACCCAATGAGACCAAAGGGTATAGTATGCCAATATCCAGATTTAATTTATAATTATAAAGAAAGATTAAACACCCTTTAATACTAATAGCATGGGTATATATAGTCCTGTCTATGTGATCCAGCTTTGTCAGCTTTTCATCAAATATTTAGTATTATATCATAGCATTACAAAAGACATATACAGCCGATTGTCATGCCAGCCCTCGCGTGGCTGTGTTATTGAAAAATATATCGATCTCAGATCTACAACCCGACCTAGACAAGGTAGAAAGTGCCTACATTATTAATTACATGGTTACATTAGCACGTAACTGCAGTACCAAACGAGCACCTGTAGTAATACTCGTGTTGTTTTCGGTAAGGAATACCAAGAATGGCACTGTGTGTGCAGGCTATTTAAATATAGATCTATATGAATGATATCGAGTGATCAAGTTCATTTAAATATCACTAGAGGTGTTGGTTACCCTTGACATTAGACTGATAACCTCTGATACACGTATTCTGTTGTCATATTGCTTAAGCGACTTTAAGACCCCCACAGAGCATTCACAAAAGGAACATTCAATTCCATACACAACACTCTGAATCCTTATAACTCAGGATAGAATGTTTTTGTGTGTGATTGTTAGTGGCATTCTTCTATGTAGTACATGCATACGTATTATATTGCATGCTTTTAATTATGTGTAAAGTTAATCTGTCCTGTCTTGTTGTTTAAATATATCCGGTTCATAACTTTTACGTGGTTTAATAAAAATAATTGATCTGTTCATAAAACAAAATACAAATTTAGGCTTACGTTGGTAGCGTTCATGACATCAAAAATATTACTACTAGAATCCCTAATCTTTTATAACTTTTCTTTTCAAATAAACGGTTTATATAACCTGCCCATGCTCACTCGTTCGTGCTAATGTTTATTGAGTAAAGTTCACAGTGATGTATATCGTTCATGTAACAGGGTTCAGAGTCAAATGTTGAGTGTATTGAGTTAAACAAAGTAATTTTGGATTACTGCGTGGGTTGATTTGTAGGGTTATTGTGTAGAGTTGAAAGTCAAATGTGGCGTTTGTATAATAATATCACAGAAGTTTTTGACATATAAAGGTCACAGTCAAATGTTAGGTTTAATGAAATGAACTCAATTTGTGGCTATTACATATGATAATAATCACGTGAGTATATTATTCACGCCACAAAAATATACACTTTCCACGTATAATTCATTCTACTTTAATAATGAGGAACGATTTACCATATAATTCCTCTAAATAAAAAAAAAGATGATCATTAGCCAAATTGATTGTTTTAACTACAGGGATTAAGACATAATATGACAACGTTAAAACGTCAGAAATAGGGTTTAACATATATATCAGGGATTTAACAAAAGCAATGTACATATTATACGTGTGGCAACGTTTCAAGATCGACTTATCCCTTTGTCAAGCTTTGCTGTGTAAGCGATTTGTTTTGTGCCACGCATGAGAAGCGATTTGTATTGCGATACGTACGATATGCACATGTACATTATTTGGTGAAAAAAGTTAAACCTTGATTTATGTGTACAAATTGCGAAAGTGTTTAATTTGAACACTGCTCACATGAATATATAACAAAAGCACCAATTAAATTAATTTACATGCATCTTACTAGAGGGAAATATTTGAGTCGCATGTAGCAATGTTTATATCACACAAGCACTTGAAAAAAAATATGACAAGTTTTGTATTTCATTAATGTTATTTTAAGTCTGATACATTGTTGATTCACGCGACTACTGGTATTTAAATATAAACTTTAATTTTTCTACAACAATAATGAAACAAGTCACTCTTGTTGACCCGGATGTTAGCGTGCGGGAGGTCTTAGTTTGGGACGAAACCGGAGTACGCGGAGAAAACCCACGTGCTCGGGAATTAAAGGTGACCCATACATGTTCACGTCCGATCAGAAAATCGAACCCCGGCCGTCTTGGTGGGGGTGACTGTGTTATCATATGCGCGACCAGACAACCCCTGGTACTGGTATTTGAGAGGTCTAAAGTAAATTATAAAACGTTAATGATATAATTTATTGCTTTGGGACTTCACACACATCAATACCTCAGTCTCAGTAATCCCCGGCAACGAAAACAATCACATGTTCAGGTCAGACTTAATTCACATTTAATAGTTTCGAATTAACAATTCACATTCAAATTTTTTCGAATTAAACATAGTTACTCAAATCCAAATAAGCTCTGATTCCCACGTCTAGGGAAGGTACGGTACAGTGCCCATTCACTAGAATCGGACGTAGTTAGAGTTACGTCAGCCTTAACTAAGCTCATTTTAACTAATTTTCCAAGCTGAGATGATTTGCTTTGATATCGGCTTCTTTTACACAGTTCTTAACACGTTGTTTAACATGTGTTCAATGGAACATTAAGGTTTGGGTCTAACAACGTAGTTTTACAAAATGTTATTTCTTCATGAATATTCATATGGAGTCGGGGTTTAACTTAGGCTGAAATCACAGTTTGATAAATTTAAGATTGGACAACGTAACCACATAATCTTAACAAAATCAAACTATAATGCATGTAAATGAGGCTCGAACATTGACCTGGAAATGAATGTTAACACACTATGCAGTTTACTTTGCTGACACATAACCACACTTATCATCATTAAATGATATATGGAGGATCCTACATGAGTGTTCATGTCATATTGAATTTATTGAACGCGGTGACGTAGGAATATGTTTCTGCGGTTGGACAAATAGCAGCATATATTACTGCAGATGTGTATTACCATAGTTATGACATGGCCGTGTGCCACAGTAAATGGGTCAGTTACGTGATAAATGAAAATTGAACAAGTTACACCCATGAAACGTGTCATGCTTACGGTATCTTATTTATAGATAAACCTCGTGCTCTTATTCTACTGATATAGCTATATGTTTGTATTAGACATTTTTCAATCTCATGGTCTCCTGGATAACCGCACTACTTGGAAGTGAAGCGGACGTAAAACTACTCAATCATCATCGGTCCAATCTTTACACTCTCTAAAATATTGCGTATTATAACAATAATTTAATGCAAAATATATACAAGGCTTTTCGAGTTCACAGGTCATTGCTTAAGAGCTTAATTAAGAAAGCCATGAAAAGCTTCTACATTATTGCCGGATGTTTAAAGTATTGTTAAGTTAGTTCCTACAAAACCTTTTTAAACGCACTTTTAATCTCAAAATATATCTAGAACATGTAGATTTAGTGTAAAAATTGAAATATGAAGAATGTTTGCGACGCTCACTATATATGTATAACGATGATCAGTTTATGATGGCATTGAATTGCTAGAAATCAATCAACTATCTAAGGGGATCGTATTTTCACTTCCTGGTATCTTTTTAAACAAGTAAGGTCTTAAAATTTCTCAAGTCATTTAAAAAGTGTTATTTATACAGAATATGTTTTCATAGAGTTTTCTTTCGATATATTTGATTAGAAATGGTACTAAGCACAATCTTACTTCTAAACGATTTACAATCGGTGAACAACCGTTTTCCTGCCTCGTTCCGTTAAATTAAGTTCGTATATTAACTTCGAAGCGATTTTAAACAGGATGTAAATTTCCAATGCTTGATAGTTCGCAGTCTGTGAATTTGCCAATATAGACCAAAACATGAAAGAAAAAAGTGTCGCTTTTTTAGGATTTTAAATTATACAACACAAATCAAAGCACGATAGTGAAAAATTCTACACGATTTACTACGTAGAACCAGTATATACCATACTGTTTAGTTTCCTAAATTGTGTATATCACGAATAGTATTAAATAAAACATATTCAACATGTATTCAACTAACGCAAAGACTACTTAGACCTACAAGACTAAAAATGTCTTGTTCATTGAAAAATGTTTGTATAGACACGTTCAAACTTATAGGATTCGACTGTAGACTTAGGAAACATTCATTTAGGGCTATGCTTTCATATGGGAAACCGTAGATGTATTGTTCATATATAGACATTACGTAGTATAAATAACTAGGCCGATGAAAGTGAAATAGCACCACGCTAAAGCAAAAGGAGTATAATGAAATTTCCACAAAGTCGGTACATAAGGCCTCCGAAAACTTTGTAAGAGAGAGAGAGAGAGAGAGAGAGAGAGAGAGAGTCAACAAAACTAAAATTCTAATAAATAAGTTATGATTGGAAAGAATAAAGGATTCTCCAAAAAGATGACCGATACAAGCTAAGTGAGCTTTTTTTTTATTGCAGATGAACAAAATACCAGCAGTTGTTTACATAGCATTATGTTGAAGGTCATTGTATGGAAAATTCCAAACAGGAACAAAGCATCAGGAAGCAGGGTGTGTTGATGCATTGTTATGAGACACATATATAGGGCTATCCTACCCAGCTTATCAATATCGATGACAATAGAGGTACCAAATTCTAGTAACAGACATCCCAGCAATGATTTTAGAGATAGTATCATTTTGAAAACTTACGTTTCCGAAATGAGTCATTAACAATGGTAGTGCAAGCATGCCTGTTTGATTTGTTTATGTCTGATATTTATTTACAAGGAAAGTCGGTGTATTTCTCAAACATATCCACTACTGTGTTGCAAAACAAGGATCCTGTATATCGTAGTTAGTTGATGATAGAGTGATAACACTCACTGTCACGACGCTATGAATTCTTATGTGCAGACAATTAAAAAGATAGGGCGGTTACATGTAAACAAAATGAATAATATATAATAATATATGCAAACCGCTTTTGCAATTCTATCACTCCTTACTTGCTACATTTAGTTCACGAAAATGAGCTTCATTAACAGTCTCTGTGCGTCTTCTATTTACATTTTATCGTTAAGATTAAAAGATTCAGGAGCCAGAGTACTGAAAGCCGAATAGCTTGTTGAGTCTTAAACCGCATGATTTTTTGTACTAATTGTCATTGGGTGGACATTTTGAATCGCCATACATATAAATTTAGCTCGAATCTAAAAAACTTGTGAATGGATAATAAATGAAACTTGAACGTGTCGATAAGGTAATTGGGCTTTGAAAAACTATGGATTTATAATGATTGGGTGAAGTGTGTGGTACAGATGGCCACAATGGCCTACTTATCAAGCATTGTCACCTTAACGACTCGTAATTGTAAAATTGAAAACATAATATTTTCATCATGACAGTTACAATAAATTAAATAATATATGCATGAGATCGCATTTAAAATGGTCTGTATCAGACAACATAAATAGTTTTTGTCTATATTTTTTGATATTTATATTTGTATTCACATTTGTTAAAATATTACAAAAATATATCATATGACTTAAGTCGAAACATTCATTTATAAGTATATCATCTATTTGAAACGAGATATACCCGTTTAATCAAAATCTATTACACGTAGCATGACCATGAACATAATTAGGGATAAAATAAATATTGGTAACATGTAAATTAATTTAGCAATCAATACACTTCCAGAACAATGGCTAGAAATCGATTATATCGGAGTATCAATTTATCGTTGTACAATCTCTACTACGTCATAAACAACACGACACAAACATATCAGTTTGCCCGCCTAGCCCGCCATGCGCTATGGTCAATCATTTAATTGATGTGCTTCAAAAATAACATACCGTGACGTAACCCATATCTCGATGACAGACCCACGGAGTGATCTCCCTTCCTCTTCCTTTTATGGCGCCTGCTGCCTGCTGACGGCCCGGAGCCAGCTCCATAGCAAAACGTTGTTTTGTCAGTTTGGTCTGAGTGTCAACTCAATTTATTGCGCAGTTGGTGTGCTTTATACCAATCTGTCCTTATTACTACAATCATTTATTTTACTCAACGTGTGCCGGTGGTGTGTCACGCGGTTCGCCATTATTGTGTCTAAAACGGTTGTTTGTTTCGGCAAACGTTATTTATTTTAACCGTTTCGGTTTTTATATTACGGGTGAAATTCTCTCTACGTTGCGTACTTTGCACTATCGTATTGTTTTAATTTTTTCCCCGTGTTTGTCTGCTTGTAAACGCTTTGGAGGGTATGTCTCGGTCGGGACAGCGATGGGGGAGAGCTCATGGGTGTTCCCATTTCTTCGGGAACGGGACCCTCATGATGCTTGTCCCCGGTGTCGTCCTTACAGTGATGTTTCGCCTTGTGAACTTTGTTCACAGACTGAAGCTCATGACAAGGCCCTCATTGTTCCCAAGCGACCCTCAGCTTACCGTAAGAGATATTCGTCTGCTTCTTCCGGTAAGCGAGGGAAGCAGAGAGGTAGGGTTGGTGCCACCAGCTCTCTGGGGTCTGGTGGTACTGTCTCTGTTCCTGTCTCGGGGGATCTCGCTTCGGCGGGTCTTCTCGTGAGCATGGGGTGGCCCTTCTTGTTCATGAACTCACTGGAGTAAAGGAGGGGCAGCCCGACCCTGGCTTGGCACAGCCCTGGGTCGAATTGGCCGGGAACGCCCGTAAGCTTTCGAGCTTGCCTTCGGGTAGGGACTACCGGCCGCCGGTCCCTGACTCTGTCAGTGATCCCGGCATTCCAGGTGGTGATGTTGTTGGGGACAGTCTTGGTGCCGGGCCTGTTCTTTCGGGTTCAGGTCCTGGTGTGACTTCAGACTTTCTTTCGGGATTGTCTGTGTCTACCGGGATTAGTGACGCGCAGCTCACTAATCCCGGCACCAATACTGGTCAAGCTTACCCTCCCGGTCATTTACCCGGACCCGGTCCTATTAAGTCCGGTTTCATTCGGCCGAGAACCTGGGGGGTTTCCCACCAGGAGTTCCGTTTGTTTCCGTTTTACCCTGGCTTAGGGTATACGGGTGCCTGCGGGCAACCATCCTTGGGCCGCCCTAACAAGCCTGCGGATGGTTTTGGGTTGCGGCAGCATCCCGGCAGTTACGGGCTAAGCCCGTACATGTCCGGATTTCCACCTGGAGGGAGTGGCGATCCACCCTAGTCTCAGGCAGGCCAGTTTGGCCAGTTCTTGGGTCACTTCTAACCCGCGGGACCTTACCCTTATCCTCCGGGATATGGGTTTAACCCCATGGCTTTTCATTCATTGAATCATTTTCCTACTACGGGGGCCTTATCGGCCGGTCCTAAGAAGGTGTGTCGGACCTGAAGGACTTCTGATGATGTTGTTCATCTTTCACCTGGTTGCTCGGATATAGACGCTGGTCTTTCCGAGTCGTCTGATGACGGTCCTCAGGAGGGCGCCTACTTCCACATCCCCATCAAGAAGTCGGCACGGAAGTACCTCCGTTTTAGGCGCAACGGGAAGGTCTTCCAGTTCCGGTCCGTGCCATTCGGGCTCACGACTGCAACTTTGGTTTTCACTAGGCTGCTGCAGGTGGTCGTGGGATTCTGCGCTATCGAGGAATAGATGTTGACATCTATTTCGACGATTCCCTCATGCTTCACCTAGTGAGAGAGTCTCTCGTGCAGGACACCCGGTTGGTTCTTAAAGTCTTACTCAAGGTCGGCTTCATTCCTTCCAGAGAAAAGTCGGAGGTTTCTCCATCTCAGAATTTCGTTTTCCAGGGGAACCGTTTCAATACGGTTCAGGGCATCGCCCTTCCACCGATGGAGGAGTTCGAGAAGGCCAGGGCTTTCGCTCTGACCTTCATCGGCCGGTCTCAAGTCCAGGTACGTTGGTTTCTTAGTTTTCTGGGTTATCTCAACGCCCTGGCAGATGTGGTCCCCTTAGAGAGACTTCACATCAGGCCTCTCCAGATGTTCCTCCTTGCCAACTGGGTCCCTTCTTCAAGGGATTGGGAAGCCTGGCTTTCTCTGAACCAGTCAGTCAAGGAGTTCGCACGCTGACTCATCAGGACAACGTTCTCCGAGGGGTTCCTTTGTCCAAGCCGGCTCCCACTATGACCCTGTATACAGATGCGTCCATGACAGGGTGGGGAGCTTACCTCGACGGGCATTGCCGGTCGGGGGAGTGGTCTGGGGAACAGTTGTCGCGTATCTGGAGAGACAGGGAGAACCAGGTCTCACTCCCTGTGTGCCCTCGCTATCCGCATTCTTCCTCTTTGCTAAAAAATGCATTGGATGCAAAACCTCCGTAAAAAAAGTGTGTTATAGTATATACATGTCAGTCAATATCATTCACCTGGATTGATTAATCTGAAAACGCAAACCAGAAACAAAATATTATGTAACAATCCAACGCTTCATACAAACAGTCATATGATAGACTTCCTCCTCAAGCACATACACAATGCTGTCTCAAATAACTCCACGTTCACCTTAACCATGACACAACAGCCTTTCTACTTAAATAAGCGTTCAGTCACACTAACACATGTGTAAAACCCACTCCTTAAAACATAATAAGAGTCGCATCCTGCCTATCCATCTTCATTTACCCAGCAAACATCCATGTGTGACACATAGACACACGCTCGACCTTTCAAGACGTACGAAGGGTCAAGCCCCATAAAGTGGATGTGTTATTACCACAAAAACCAAAACTTAAATAGCAAACTTATATCCTTCCCTAACTTATTAACACAGACATATACAGACGTGCACCAGCTTATCAACTACTTTCAAAGTGCATAGATTGCATTATAATACCACCACAATAATCCTTTATACACAGTACCATGACTCCCTAAAACACACATATATAAACCACTATACCACCCCCTCTACTATATCTTCACACACAATTACAACTTCAACCAAATACTTACATGCCAACCCCATCAACATCACCAACACACAATTACCACTACCACCAACCAATTGCATACCAACCACATCAATATCCATAACACACTCACAGCTACCACTATCACCAACTAGCTACATACTAACCCCATCAATAAACATAACACACTCACAGCTACCACTATCACCAACTAGTAACATACCAACCACATCAACATCCCTAACAAACAATTACCACAACCAACAACTACTTACCAACCCATCAACATCACCAACACACACAATTACCACTACCTACCACCAACTACTTACCAACCACATCACCATCCTAAACACACAATACCACTACCACCAACTACATACCAACCATATCAACATCCCCAACGCACAATTACCACTATCACCAACTACTTACCAACCAGATCAACATCCGAACACACACAATTGACACTACCACCAACTACTTACTAACCATATCAACATCCCAAGCACACAACTACCACTATCACCAATTACTTACCAACCATATCAACATCCCAAACACACAATTACCACTACCACCAACTACTTACTAACCATATCAACATCCCAAACACACAACTACCACTATCACCAATTACTTACCAACCACATCAACATCCTTAACACACAACTACCACTATCACCAACTACTTACCAACCACATCAACATCCTTAACACACAATTACCACTTTCAGCAGCTACTTACATACCAACCCAATCAACAACACACACAATTACAACTATCACCAGCTACTTACAAACCAACCACATCAACATCCCCGACACACAATTACCACTTACACTAACTACTTACATACCAACCACATCAACATCCCAAACACTCAATTACCACTTACACCAACTACTTGCCAACCATATCAACACCAGAAAACGCTCAATTACCACTACCACCAACTAATTACCAACCACATTAACATCCCAAGCACACAATTACAACTATCACTAGCTACTTACATACCAACCACATCAACATCCCCAATACACAATTACCACTTACACTGACTACTTACATATCAACCACATCAACAACCCCAACACACAATTACCACTAACTACTTACATACCAACCATAGCAACAACCCAACACACACACTTATCACTATCAGCAGCTACTTCCATACCAACCACATCAACAACCCCAACACACAATTACTACTAACTACTTACATACCAACCAAATAAACAACCCCCACACACAATTACCACTAACTACTTACATACCAACCGCATCAACAACCCCAACACAAAATTACCACTCACACTAACTACTTCCATACCAACCCATTCAACAACCCAACAGCCACAATTATCACTTACACCAACTCCTTACATACCAACCCCATCAACATCCCCAATACACAATTACCACTTACACTGACTACTTACATATCAAACACATCAACAACCCCAACACACAATTACCACTTACACCAACTCCTTACATACCAACCACATCAACATCCCCAACACACACACACTTACCACTACCACCAACCTCTAACATACAACTGCATCGACATCCCCAACACACACAATTACCACTACCACCAATCACTTTAGCATCTCATATGATCAATCTATGTCAGATATTGTAACTTCAGACTAAATTCCTTATAGGTAAATACAGAGGGATACAACTAGAACTCCAAAAGCGATACGGCAAGATAAACCGGGGAAGTACCAAACGGGACCAACAACAAATTACAACGCTTCAACTAAAAATGGATAGGAAACTAGGGTGCGTCGGAAGGGTAAGCTTATCTTTCATACTATATGGTATTTCTCGTTTTAAATTATATCGTTCATTAATACTTCTGCCGATCGCAGAAACTACGTCGGTTACTAACTATCCTAGATAAGGTATACCTACATCAACTCATTAAATAACGAAATAAACAGTTCCCTACCTCCACACAAACATTGGTATAAAAATAAGGAGAGCCTTCCTCCATCCAACAAACATTTTCCCATCTAAAAAGCAGCATGGATTGCATAAACCTCCATGGACATGTATTACACCGTATACCAGATAGCTACCTACATAATTATGAAAACAGACAAAGGTGACCAGTTGGCACTCTGGATTGCGCACTCGCCTTTCACGAAGACGACCGGAGCTCGATTCCGTGATTGACGTTTAAAAGGTACTTTGTCATCGGAACTACCAGGTAGATGTCTCTGAGTACTGCAATTTCGTCCCACATTGAGATCTTTTATACGCTTTCATCTGGACTTGGTATACGTTTTGGGGAAAACAATTTGTTTCGCCGTTGTTGTAAGATGAAAGAAGATTATATATAAGTAATCCGGCAAGTGAAGGGAATAGAAAGTTTGATATATGCTCCGGACAAATTGGCATTCGGACGGACTGACGGAGAATGAGGGTTTAATAATTGGCATTGACCTACCTTACGACTGAAGACGCTGCCTATATCACTGCGTCCATATCGTTCCTCTCGTCTCATATGTTTCGTGCTTTTTCTGTTACAATCGGTTGTCGTCCTTCTGTTGTTGTCTCCCGCTTGGAACTTCCTCACACCGAATTTGTCATCCTCGTTGTCCGAATCAACTTCTCTCTCGCGATAGCCACGAGTTTCGCCGTACCTTTGAGTAACAATTTCCTCAGAATCATAGCTTTTAACGGCTTCTGGTATATCTGACAACCACAGTCCAACTTTCGGGTATCTTGAATGTTGTACCTCGGGCATCGTTGCTCGGTTTCCATCTCGTCTAGAGAGATGTTGATTAATTTTTGGTCCATTTTCTTCTGAAATCTGTATGGTTGGCCTTTCAGAGGTCTGATTTAACTTGTTAGCTCTAGAAGCCCTTTGGTCCCCTGTATACACCACTGAGCGGCGTAACATCCTTTCCACATCTCTTTTGGCGTTTAGTTCAGCGTCTGTATCCGCGGTATCCATGCCTTGCACCGCGTGCGGTCCAAGTGATCTTTCTAATGGACCTTTATCCAGGTAGTTCTCATGTATATTTTCGCCGTTAGCATGGTACTTATGTCGGCTGTATGGGTACTCCGCCATTTTGAATCCTATTTACCGTAAAACACCATCAAAAGCAATATAATTGGAAATATCAATCAACCACCCTGTTTGTGATTGCCTTTTCCCATTTTATAGATCCAACATAAATATATGTTATGTTTCGCTCATTAGCTAGTGTGTCCTGACTTACACTAACATTAGTGGACGATATTATACTTGCTTTCCTTTCGTAGGAACTGTCCAAATACAAATGTCGTCTCGTATTGCTCACAGTGCATATTTACAGGTGCGTCCTGTTTAAGACATATCGTCACATATGTCTATTCGCATGCCATCTTTTGATTACCTAATTATAAGAGACAAAACGAATTTAACATCGGGCTGTGAACCATTCATGTACACAAGTTGTCTTCATAGTTGTATGACACTTTAAATATTTACAATGATTAACGATTGTTTTGAATGAGATATTTAAATAGATATTGCGGTTCATTGCAGTTCTTGTCTAATCAGTTATTTAGATTTTTTTGATAGATAGCATTTCTTTACAGTTATTTGGACACTTGTGTCAGAGGGTAAATACTTTAGATAACAGCCATTCGTATATCGAGTCAGTTGTATATGTATATCCAACCACTTCTCTGTTTGAAAATAGAGACAATTACTTCATTACAAAAGTATTTTAAAAACCTCTGAGAGTTTCGCTTCACCGAAAATCACTATGCGTTCCACGGCTCCAGATTTTTGGGACTTTCCTCACAGACACGTATACCTGATCCAAAGTTTACCAAAATGTCTAACTTACGTAAACTATTGAACTAAATATTTTTCATAAGAAAACAATATTGAAGTTAAGGGAAAATCTTCAGTGATGTTTTCAAATGTCAAATTTTGAAAAAATGAATTTTACGAACGTTCTTAAACTAAATTGAAATCCCTGACTCCTTTTTTACTTGAAAGCAATATTTAAGATTAGGGGAATTCTTCAGTAATGTTATATAATGTCAAAGTTTTAGAAAATGAATTTGATCAACGTACCGTAACTTAAGTCAAATCCTAACTTTCTTTTTCTTAAGAAGTATTATTGAAGTTAAGGAAAGTCTTCAGTAATGTTTACTGATTGAATTTTACGAACTTTCCTTTTCTAAAGCAAAACCATTTAACTTGTTTTTTTCTTATAGAAAAGTAGTAGTAATGTTTAGGAAAAATATTCAGCAATGTTTTCCTATGGCAAATTTATAGTATAAATTTTACGAACATTCTAAATCTTATAATTTGGTAAAAGCCTGTATTTAACGTTTTGTATAAAAAAGGGTAATAATTAAGGTAACGAAACAATCTTCATTTAAGTCCTCTATGATACATTTTAAGGTAATCCATTAATATGTTTCTGTAAAATTTTGATTATTTTTTATTTCTTATGTGAAGGAGCAATCATAGAAAGGGGGCCAGGTTTACGCATAAAATAACATCAATTTTGTGTCTACCTAATATTTCCGTCTGATTTATGCATAAATTATACACACATGCATATTTCTATATCTTTACAAGTTTTTGGCAATGAGTATAGAGTGCGATATTACATTAAAACCATTACGGTAAGTATGTGTATGGAACACTACAATCGTTAACCATTCTTCTACGTCGTTGATGTATTGACTCTTTCAATGACTAATAACAATGTGCCATTGGACAATTATCCATGCGCGTGTGTGTATTATGTTCCAATGAAAACAAACCCTGCTCTTATCAGGAACATTCGGCATCATCCGTAAACGAGAAAACACTTTCTTGTTTAAGGAAAGTGCCAACGATTTCCGATTGACCCTACAGGTGCAATGATCTTCCAAAAACCTCCTTCCGTTTTGTAAGTTAATAATTGAGCCGGGTAGAAATAGTTTTGCATGAATAAATTTCGTCAAATGAGGTATATTTCTGCATGTAAAATAATCACGTTTAATCCTTATACATGTTCTTGAAACTCTCAAATACAATGTTTTTGTTAAAAAAGAACGATTTGCACTCTCTGTGAAATTATTGACTAGCATATTTGCTTTCCTTTGGTGTCAACGTTTTAGGGTAAATTTTGTACCAAATCTATAAATACTGTATATAGAAATTTATCTTGTTATTTAACATACACCAATGATTAGAATTGTATCATAATATTAGCGTCGGAGGGAAGGAAGCATGTATATGTGTGTTCTATGATATATCTAAGATCTTAGATCTGATAGCTTTAGTGGTCACAACAAAGACCATACACAGAAACAAAGGCCCGAACCTGCGAAAGGTAAACACCTGAATCCTAAGGTCAGATGTTACAGGTGTGATAATAATCGTACTGCAGGTAGGTGTACACATAATTCAAACATATGCCCCTATTACTCTTCAAGAGACACACAGAACAGTTTTACCTAAAGAACAAGAGTGACGCCATTCGGAAAACCAGAACAAAATTGAATTTTGTACGAAATGAAGATTCAGAGACAGATGAATTCGAACCTGTATATTATGTCCATTTAAACATTTTGGGGACTAAATCCAATCAAATCATTGCCAAGCCAATAATAGAAGGTAAACTGACAGAAATGGAGTTTGAAACAGGTTTATCTTGCTCAATGAGTTCTGAGAAAATATACCAATCGTCATTTTGCATGCGAAAGCTTACGTCTGATGATCTGGAGAGGAGATCAGACCACAAGGAATTCTTTTTTCATATGTTGATGTTGAAATTGTTCAGTCAAAACATTAAGTTGCATTTAGTTCTACAACATGGATCGGCAAATTTCGAGTTATTAACACGATAAAAAGGATTTTTTTCTACAGCAGCACTATTTAGACTGAATTAGTTTCAAGTGTTGAGGCTGGACCGAAAAGAAATAAAAGCCCTGAACACACCGAGAGCGCCAGACATGTATATACACTCACAAACTCGAAAACTATATGAGACAAATACAAGCATGTGTTTGCTGCTGGCATTGACGAATTGAAGAGTATTCAGGCCAGTCGGTTACCAACGAAAAAGCATAACCTTTATATTACAAAACACGGCTAGTACCATATGCACTGAATAGACCCAGGTTCGAGGCCTAGTTACAATGATGACAGAATTAGAGAATTATCAGTCAGGTGAAACATAATGAATGTGATACACCAATTGTACCGGTCGCTAAAAGGTCGGGACAAGCACGGATATGTGGAAACTACATGGTCAGTGTTAAACCCAGTCGTTAGGTCAGAAAGGTACCAAATACCATTGGAAGAGGATGTTTTGACTTTTCCTGCTGGAGGGAAGAAATTCACAAAAATTGACACAAGCCAACAATCATTGAGCCTACTTACACAAGCCTTATTGCAAAATAAACGTTGCGGAAGAATCGAAGGAGCTATTTGCCGTAAATACACACAAATGTCTTTGCAGATACAATCGTCTACCTTTTGAAGTAGACTCTTTTCATGATTTTTTGCAAAAGGCGTTGAAACAAGTGTTGCAGAGTATTAATTTTACAACGTTCGTACTTGACGGCCTGGTTATTAGTGGAAAGACTGATGAGGACATTAGAAAATCACTTACATTGGTTTTAGAGGAACGAAATATCCGTGCTAACATTGAGAATGTATCATGGGCATCAAATCAGGAAAAGACGGAACTAATCGTCTTTTCCCCAAAGTGTCAGCAAACAATGGCTCTCCAGCTCAAGGTCGGTGCCGGAACTAGTGAGACTGTTCCAGCTGTTAAAAACCTAGGGCTATACTTTGATAGTTCACTGAACAAGGAGAAACAAGTGAACGCTATTGCTAAATCCTGTTACTACCAGATCAGAAGCATCAGCTATATTCGGCAGTTTATAACTGCAGATGCATGCAAGAATTTGGTGGATTCACTTGTTACCTCTCGGTTGGATTATGGTATGATTATGCTCTGTGGTATATCTGTAAAGTTGAATGAAAAGTCCAGGTCGACGCAGATTTCTTGTTTACCGGTTTATTCCCGCAATATGTTGAACATAATCAAAAAACCCTACAAAAACACAATACAATTGATTACATAATGAAACACAGCGCTCACATATAATTCCTAACATGTACATTCGGTGCATACATATTTGATCCGTCACACACAATAGGTTATTCAAAAATAGGAATAAAACTTTAACTTTACAATGACTGACTTCATCATAATCAATAGTTGAAATTACTTACACAAATTACTTATACATAATTATATTGAATACAATTATCCTTATCAATTAGCACTTGTTTACATTATCATATACCATATTAAAATGCCTACCCAAACTATGGGTCGGGGGTTTACACGAATGGAGATCTGTATCCGTTCTCAATCGAAAACTATCATCTCTGTAAAAGAGACACGTAAATCACAATTAACATCATGTTGATAAAAACATATATACATTACTTTAAAAAGAGCTATCTATGTATTGATTGACTATGCATGTACGTAAGATCAAGATTCTGTTAATTTTATAAAAAGTACAATTTCACAATATAAATAATGCTACTTTATCAAAAATCTCATTAATATAATAATTTAACATCAACCAATTACAGAAGAAGACTTTTTCACATCTATATATGTACATACCAGATCTAGAGAAACACTTCAAGACTCAAACTTCTGGATATAAATTACATCCACCCTTAAGCTCTGTCTATGAATGAATACTAAAAGCCGCGCCAAAACATGTACATGTAACAAAGACACCTGGACTGACAACTAACGAAAACGAGGTAAAACCTATATTTAGAACAATTACCTTATATGGACGTAACAAGGAAAGACAAGTGACATGTGACAACATACTCACGTGTACAAAAACAACACAGGTAAACGGCACAGTGATCATACACAGCACATGTATACGCGAACAACACGATATACGCAGCGCAACAATTAATTTAATTTAAAAACTTTTTATCACAGCCTTTATCAAAACATCAATATTTGCACAATGTTACATTCTCCCCTTACTTAGAATATGAATTCAACTTCCCAGGTGTAATCAATCCTATATCGCAAAACTTAAGGGAGTATGATACATAAATTTTAGAAACTTCAAATTCCAAAATACAATACAAAACTTATGTCAAATAATATAAACTATTACAAATTCCACAATTTTGTACAATAATATAATACATGAATCTCTAAGAACAATATCCGAGCCGAAAATTCAAACTGTTCCAAAGATACTGTTAACATGAGTTTCCTCCGGTGACACTCTTGTTAAGACACCCTGCCTTGCCAGCGTCTCAAATAATGCCATCCGGGACCTCCAAGTTGTCATATCCTGTGACGATGATACCTGCTGCCTAATAACATAATCACCAGATCGTTGCCAAGCGGACTGTACTCGCTCTCTGGTGCTTCGTCTAGGACCATCCGCAACCCTCTCAACTTCCGGATCCTGTTGTTCTCCCCCTCCTAAAGGACAGTCTCCTCCGGAGAGCTGGTCGTCACCAGAAGAACCAACAACATCAACCTCCTCAGCAACACCGCGATCGTCGTCCGGGTTGTGAGTGGGGATCACTTCCACAGGTTCATCAGAAGGTATTGGTCCCTCTGAGTTATGTGGATCAACTCCTCCGGTTCGGGTGTATTGGTAAACATAGCAGTCATCGACATCTCTGTCATCTCGTCAGATATCTCCAAATCCTCAGGAACACTTTGTGACAAAACCGATTTCGTACTGCGTTTCGCCGGAGTGGGCCGATCCGCTGGAATGGGTCTCTCAGGTAGTGAACCTATGGGTAAAGTATACTTCTTGCCTTTCTGGTATAAGTCTTGCCTGTAAAGTATATTTCTTGCCTTTCTGGTATATTTCTTGCCTGTAAAGTATATTTCTTGCCCATCTAGTATATTTCTTGCCTGTTAAGTACATTTCTTACTTATCTGGTATGTTTCTTGCCTTACAGTATATGTCTTGCCTATCTGTTTTATTTCTTGCCTTTAAAGTATATTTCTTGCTGTTCTGGTATATTTCTTGCCTGTAAAGTATATTTCTTTCCCATCTAGTATATTTCCTGCCTGTAAAGTATATGTTTTGCTTATCTGGTATGTTTCTTGCCTTACAGTACATGTCTTGCATACCGGTTTCTTTCTTGCCTGTAGAGTATATTTCTTGCCTTTCTGGTGTATTTCTTGCTTATCTGGTATGTTTCTTGCCTGCAAAGTGTATCTCTTGACTTGCTGGTTATATTTCTTGCCTTTCTTGTACATTTCTTGCCTTTCTAGTATATATTTCTTGCCTGTAAAATATATTTCTTGCCTTTCTGGTATATTCTTGCCTGTAAAGTATATTTCTTGCCTTGTTGGTATATTTCTTGCCTGTAAAGTATATTTCTTGCCCATCTAGTATATTTCCTGCCTGTAAAGTACATTTTTGCTTATCTGGTATGTTTCTTGCCTTACAGTATTTGTCTTGCATTCCGATTTCTTTCTTGCCTGTAAAGTATTTTTCTTGCCTTTCTGGTGTATTTCTTGCTTATCTGGTATGTTTCTTGCCTGCAAAGTGTATCTCTTGACTTGCTGGTTATATTTCTTGCCTTTCTTGTACATTTCTTGCCTTTCTAGTATATATTTCTTGCCTGTAAAATATATTTCTTGCCTTTCTGGTATATTCTTGCCTGTAAAGTATATTTCTTGCCTTGTTGGTATATTTCTTGCCTGTAAAGTATATTTCTTGCCCATCTAGTATATTTCTTACCTGTAAAGTACTTTTCTTGCTTATCTGGTATGTTTCTTGCCTTACAGTATATGTCTTGCCTATCTGTATTATTTCTTGCCTTTAAAGTATATTTCTTGCCTTTCTGGTGTATTTCCTGCTCATCTGGTATGTTTCTTGCCTGCAAAGTGTATGTCTTGCCTTTCTGGTTATATTTCTTGCCTTTCTGGTATATTTCTTGCTGTAAAGTGTATTTCTTGCCTTTCTGGTATATTTATTTTTCTTGCCTATCTGGTATATTTCTTGCCTGTAAAGTATATTTCTTGCTTATCTGTCAATGTCTGTCAGTCTAGTGTATTTCCGGTATGCAAAGTAAGTTTTCTGTCCGTCTAGAAGACTTTCTGTTAGAGGCCAAATATCATGATATTTGGCCTGTAGCCTGCGTGACTATATGACTTTTTAAAGTATTCAAATGAATTACCTTTACCTTACTTTCACTAACTTAGTTTTTATACCTCCATTATCTCAGTTTTAAAATGTGTTCAAATCTTTTCTTCTGAATATCTAATCGTAGTTTGGTTGACTGTTTACTCGGATGAAGATTTACCATTTTGTTCAAATGAGTGACCTTGACGCACACTTTCCTTGTTAATATTATATATATAAATTCTCCATTTTGGTGGTGAGACATAATTATTCAAACTTATTAATCTTAAATATCAGCCCTTGTGGCATTCCCTCAGTCTATACGTTGACTAATTGAACCTTTTGGATTGAGATTTGTATTCTCTCAAAACTCACAAATGCATGTACTTTCAGATTTTGTTTAAAAAGGAAAATGTCAATTTGTCTTTCTCTACCTATTGGAAGACAGCTTACACTTGCCTCCTAAAACAAAATGCCATCAGTTTTAATTAAGCCGGTGTCAAAACTTTTATGCCATCAAATATTTCACAATAAGATTGTGTCATAAATATAATTACAAACTTCAAGCACAATTTAATTTGATGGTATGTATTGGGTTCACCAATAGAAAAATTGGTATCTTTTCCAAAAGGACGTATGGTATATGGGAGATAAATCATACCTCTCGGTGATGAAGACAATTGTTACCCAGGCCACACCAATTTGATAAATAGTTCTTCGGGAAATGTTGGGAAAAAACAGGAGCGAGATGGTGGAATGTATTTTTTTATTTTATTTTTTATTTATTTTTTCTTATTTTGTTAAATTGTAGAGCGAGCAGTAATAAAAATTAACAATTATGGGTTTTAATACATGAAAAGGTGCTCATATTGGATAGTTTATATAGTATTTGACTAAGTACTGATTTTTATGTTTTTTAAGAGATTTTATTTGTATTGGAAACATTAAAATGAAAAATATACCTGTAATAATATATCTTGAATTCTCACATGGAATAAAATGTCTCACTTGAAAATGATATCATTTTTTCACTGTATATGCATTGTGTTTCAAAAAAGTTCATATCTGCAAATTCAATTAGGACTGGAATGGTAAAACAAACCTCAGAATCACTATCTCCTAACCCAAAACCAGAACAAATAAAGTTTTACCTTTTCTATTCGTATCTGGCATCCTCATAATAAAATCCTTTCTTCTAACAAAATGGTTCTTAAAGGTTCTATGTTATCATATTTGGTATACAGGTGTAACAGGAAAGAGAATGGTGTGCTTCCACCGGGGATCGAACCCTCAATCTCCAGGTTCCTAGTCGGACGCTCTACCACTGAGCTAAAGGGAAATTCCCTCTAGCTCGAAACAGTACTTTTATTTTATTTTAACTTTGTATTATATAAAACGGCGTGTGAAATTTCTAAAAAAAAATATAGAATTGCCTTCTTATTAACCTGATAAAGACCCGTTTCCTTAGTTTTGATCTTATCATTTTTCAGAACTAAATGAAAGAAAAATTAATTTAATGAAAAAAATATATATCAAATTATAAACTAAAACAAAACGTTACAATGCTTATTGATCCCATAACTTGGGGAGAAAAATCAGTCATTTTAAAATGATAATAAAAACAATTTCAAAATAACAAAACAAATAAACTATTGCCAAAACATACTTATACTTTAAGTGTTAATAAGAACTCACATGGAAATCTAAACACAGATAAAAAATACTTATCTAGGTGATCTAGGATCATCTAGATCACCGTCATATAAATATGAAATATAGAAATACAAATATGAAAGAATGATCAACGTGTTCAAGTTTATCAACTGGCTATATGATCCGAATTTGGTGTAGGCATTGTTCGATTTCGCCGCCCAAGGAAAAACTCGTGAACGTATTTGACTTTGAAATAAAGTTGGACGAATTATGGAAAGATCTTGAGTTGAAGTACGATTATACAGCGTCTTATGTATAGACTTATTTTATGTTTACCACAATGTATTTCAAATTATACTGATGTGGATATAGAGGCAGCAATGCCTGCGTCCACTAATATCCTATTAAATCCTATTAAATGAATCAATTCGTTTGAATAGACCGGCACATTTTCTCTGTGTCTCGGTTTTCAGCTGCATCATCAAAATGATTCACTTTCCTTGCGATTCAATCGAAAAAGCGACCCAAATTAGCGATGCCTGAAACAGACCGATTTTTTTTTTATTTTTTTTTCGACTTGGTGTGGCCCAAGATAAAATTTTAGCTGGACTTATCTGTCTACATTACGCAGGGTCAACTGGAAAGTTCAAGCGTGGGGCAAAACCAGAAAGTGACGGTTCTAGGATTGGGTTTACCGCCGCCAAGGACTCAAGTAGAACATTCCAGTGGAGTTCTGGCTGGAGCAAGTATGAAGATAACATTTTTACTGAAACCTTATCGACGTCATGTCCAAAACAGCCCTCAACCATGTCAAGCTTGGCCATAGTCATTGAAGATCATGAAAACAAAAATTCACTGTTGAACTGCTGTTGTTTATGTGATAGAGGCCAGCTGGCATTTAAGTTCACTTGTTTGATGTCTCATTTTTCAGAAAATCTTTCCAATCGAACACTGTACAAAAGTAGTCATACATTTGTGCAAAATGAGTTAATAAAAGAAAATGTATCATAGTAAAAACACTTATTGTGAGGGACTGCAGCTTTCCAAAAGTCTTTAAAATGACCATGATGTTTGATAACATATTTGGAAAAGCTATCATAACTCTAGCAGTAGGTTTGTGCAATTTTAGGAAAGTGTTAAGTTGACTTAAGTTTAAATGATACCAAATTGAACAAAATATTTAGAATGTTGCTGAGTGAGAAACTCATAACAAGGATTTAGGTTGACAAGATCAGGATATGTCTTACATTTGTAGAAGAGATGTTAACTTTTGAGACTACATAAACAAAACCAGTAGACCTACTAATGTCATCATGTATGTGTACACAAAATTGTTCTGCTGGTCCATAAACTTTATACAATAATTTTATCACAAAGTGCACCAATCATCACACTGGTATGATGTTTTGCCAACGTTTGTTACGTTATAAGAATTATCGTCTTTTCCTAGTTAACATTTATTTTTCACCATTAACGTATCTGTCTATATAAACTAAAAAGGTGAATTCCAAAGTGTTAACAATACCGTAATACAGTTCAGAATTGATAAAACAAGAGCGAAATATAAACAAATAAAAATTTGCATAGAAACCTTCGTAAACACCAGGAGTTACCAAAGGGTAAGGGTCTTTTGCTTATAAAGTTAAAATTCTTGTTGATAGGTAATAGGTAAAAGTGTCCCCCAGGTGGCGCTGATATGGCTCCTACAAAAAAATGTGGTGTCGTCAGTGATAATCGGTGCAACCTCAATCAAACAATTGGAAGACAACATGGGAGCCGGTAAAGGCTGGGCGCTTACCACGAAGGAGGTGTGTGAATACTAGGGTTGTATTTGTCTTACATTTGTAGAAGAGATGTTAACTTTTGGGATACATAATCAAAACCAGTAGACCTACTAATGTCATTATGTATGTGTACACAAAGTTGTTCTGTTTGTCCATAAACATAATATTATTTTATACTGCAGATTTTAACTCGCAGTTAATAAGTGTAGTTTAATATCAATAGTTTTAGCTGTAATTACAATTTATCTTTGATATTGAGATCTGTAATACTGTTTCCGCCCTCCGTAATGTGGGCGAATTTTCATCAAATATTATTAAACAACATAGCATGAATAGTATTTAAATGTGATGGGTGAACTAATCACTAGACAAATAGGGATTTTACCGGCGTAGGGCGAACGTTACCCTTTATACAGTATGTATATCAATCAACCTCACTAAAATATTTCATATCAAATTGTAATTTTTTGTCAATCTGATTAGCTTACTTTTGGTGTATGTTTTGATAAATTGTGATAAAATAAACAGAATGATAGACTATGTATTTCATTTTAAATCTGTACACACAACTTGATTAATTATCTTTTTGCTACAGATGGATGAACTAGATAAAGCTTCAAGCGTGGATCTGCCTTATCCCTACGAGGTGGTATTCCGAATCAATAACGACAGGAAGAACCCATTCCTCGGAACGTTGTTTGCGGAAAATATACAATAGTGAATTATCAATGTAAATAAAGCACCAAGAGTGTTAACCTCAAAAACTTGTGATTTTATCAAATGATATTTTGTATTTTGTTAAAAGTTCGAACAGTATTATGTTCCGCATAACCAGAGTTCAACTTGGGGTTAAGAATGGGCTTTCCAGCCTCATGTCTCAACATACCTTTTCATATGTAAATTCCTGCAGTTTTTCACAATCCTTAATTTCATTTTATCAATGACACTAAAACCATTTTTAGTTGAACCAGTTGCCTGCATAAGTAATATCCACTTAAATTCGAATCAATGGTATGCCCTTTAACCACTTTCTCCAAAATGTCATTGTTGGGCAATTTAAAATATAAATTCATTTATAATTTCACTTAAGGCAAATATCACTTACATCTGTCGATATGCAAAATGTAACCATATCCTATCTCATAATTTCGCTAAATGAACTAAATTTACAGATTCAATAGATAAAAATGGATCAGTTTGCATCTGTAGCCCATTTAGAAAGGCCAGTTAGTAGGAATAATACTACTCTCATTATGAGGGTAGTGTATACAAAGATGACACAGATTGGCTTATACAATGCTCACCGAAATCTACAAATAGGATTATCTCTGACAGCATGGAAAGCCAAGCCATCAAATAACTGTTCAACGCTCGTGAGTTCATTCAAGGCTTGTTGAGTGTTGTTGCTGTATATTGAAGCGAGCGGTTCTTGTGATTACCACACGTGCATTTTGGAAAATGTCCCCAAGTTCACAGAATTTCTTAACTCCAAGAACGTTTTTTATTAACGTTGACGATTTTGGTCTGAAATTTCGACAATCCTCTCGTAGGTTTCTGTATTGTGTATTTCTGCAATTTACTCCCTGTTTCAAATCAATAGTTCATCCAACATAATACGTATTTATGTACCATTTGAGGATGTTTGGCCTTAACGAAAATAAACCTAATTTTGATAACCGAGAATATTCTCAAAGAATGTGACATATCTGGTCTTCTTAAATGAATTTGAAGGAAAAAATCGATAGTATGTCAGGCTTTTGTAAAAACGAAAACTATTGTTGGACACTCTATACATTCCAACAGATAAACGAGTCCAGTGCTACCGTGCATTTATTGTATAAACCTTTCTATGATGATTGTCTGCAATCATGCGTTTTTATCACGTTTTATAACCAAGATCTCACGAGGTTCAATCATTGTTTGTTACATATGATCTATGCATCGTTCAGTTACTCGTCATCGAGTGCATGACAGATTGACTGAAATCAGAGCAGCAGAAATATAGATTATTAGAAATTAACTTTTGAATATAGATAACATTATGTATCTACACAGTTAGGATGTACCATATTGGATAACAGTAAATACAAGTATAAGTTAAAAATGCAAGACAGATATAGTGTTATAAATAGTTTCTAAAGTAGCAAATATTAAACAAGTAAAACTGAAATACGCAATCTGTACATCTTAACAACTGCATGACTTTATTTTTAATGACAATAACACGTTGTTGTTTTTTTCTTTACACATTTTATTGATGTATGTGATTAACGAAGATTAAAAATACCTCATTAGTCTGTAAGAATAAATATAAACACAATCCGTATCTTAAAAAAACTTAAATAAGTGAATTATGAAAAAATTGTCCAATATTGTCTTTTTTGTTTTGATAACTTATCAACAGTCGAACTATCGGAATCTAAAATAGAAACATATCGGAGCGCCAACACACAAGATTAAACATTACCACAGCACGAAGGAGCAAGGGCAAATATACCACAACGCCAACACGCTATGACAAAGTATTCCACAGCATCAATACTTAAGGATTAGATAAACCACAGCGTAAACACAGAAATGTACAACTAAGATCAACACACCAGGGCAAATTTTAACACAGACAAAATGCACCAGTTGTCAACACTTAGGGACAAATGAAACATCTTGAACCCAAGTTGATATATACCATAAAAAGTACGCATGCTACACTGAGGCAAACGAAAGAGAATCATGAACCCAGAATAGAACAGAGGCAGAACACAAGTGTTTCCAGCACTGTATGTTATTTCCGTCATCATTCATCATGTTTAATCCGTGAAATTATACCTGGTACAAACGACCATAAACAAGGTGAGCATGTTGAATTTGTAAAAATACAAATCCGGAAAAAAACAATTTTGTTAGAACTACGGCACTGATACTACCATTGGGTTAAGCAGGTATATAACAAACTGATTATATATACATTTACAAACGAATTGAAATCGCGACAGAATCACTTCGATCCCAGACAATGATAAAATAATATATTCTTTTAATCTGTCCACTAACTCCTGTTACGTACCAGTAAGTTATAGTATCACTGATAGTGCTTTTATACAAAATGGTATATGAGTTGGCATATCATGCTAAAAATGTACGGATGATGTAAATATTATACCAGGATATTTAAAGATTATGGATTTTTGTCGAGGTGAATATATGGTTACATTTATATAAACCTGAGAAAAAAGTATTAACAGAGACGAAGGTCTTTATAAACATATTGTCACCGAAAGAAAAGTTCGTGATTGCTGTTTTAGATTTATGATAAATTATGCTATTGATTAAACAAGATGGAATGTAAAATAACTGTGTCAAGAGAAAAGTACAGTATTTAGCAAAAGAACATTATGACTTTAAAATATCAGCGGAGTCATGACAAGAGTATTGACATACTGTTTCTAAAATAGTAACAACGAGTTTATATTACAAATCACTGATCTCTAAGAGACTTTGATTTAAGCTATAATGATGTAGGAATAAGTTGTGTGAACTTGCTTTTCTATACTTGGGTTATTATACTATTGTTTGGCTGTATACTTGTTAATTTAAACCGTTATTTTACACGAAATAATTATACAGTTATATCAATGTTCAATGGTAAGTTATACCATGTGTTATGGCACACCTAAACCATTACATTACCATACATTTGTTAATAATACCTTATTGTACATTTGTTAATTATACCACTACATTACCATGCATTTGTAAAGTATACCTTTCTATACATTTGTTGATTATATCATTACATTACAATAGATTTGCTAAGTAAACCTTACTATATATGTATTAATTATACCATTTTCCTACTGCATTCTTGTTGATATAGCGCAAGTTTATTATTGGTGCGAATGTTCACGAATCCCATTATTAGACGTGTAGTTTTATTTAGATCAGTAGTGTTCGTATGATATAAAGAGTTAAGGTAGCCGAGTACAGTAGAAATGTCTTGAGCCTAAAAAGAAAGGGCATGTCTCGGATAAACATGGATAGCGGATTCATCCTGCACAACACACCTACACCTACAGGTTTTTTTTAGAAGAATGATTTTTTTTTCAAAAAGGGATTTCCCCAGATTTGGGACTTGCGAAAACCATGGTAACCACATCAAAAAAAGCCACGCAAGTAGTATTATTTCATCTTAAAACCTGTCTTAAATTAAATATCACCTACTCGGTAACAGAAATAATACGCACGTTACATGTATAGTATAGGTCGTTCAACTGGATTTTTTCACAATATTTCCACATGTGCTGAGTACAAAAATAGACTACATGAAAAGCTAGGTTTTGTTGTGTAGACACAGATTTGTAAATGGCGAAAAAGGGAGTCTCAAGCCAAATTCGATTTTTCTTTTCTTTAAATGTGAAGCGCACATAGTCCAATATATCATGTATATGCCAATTTTAGAGCTGATTTTTTTAAAAGTTTTGTTACATATAATATTACAGGGGTTATTCATTGAACAGAAATATCACCCATGGCCACCGTACGCTACTGTACACTGCTACCTAAGTGTTCTTTAGATATATGACGTTATTTAGAGATATAGCGTTATAGAGATATAGCGTTATTTAGAGATATAGCGTTATTTAGAGAAACATGTATGGTGTTCTATAGATATACATTGTTATTTGGATCCATATGTAATACTATTTGGATAGGTGAACGTGAAACATACACACAGGTGACTACACCTATAACAAATTGGTAATTGATAGTAGGCTAAACAAACTGCATCATGCAGCTGTTTCGTCCCTCTAGGACTCATCAGTGATGCTAGGTAGGTGCAAAATAGATGGACATAGTGTTATCTTAATATGAAGTGACATATAGATTATTAAGGCTTGTAATACTATTTTATTTTAAAGTAAATAGCAAATATATATCCAGTGTATACGGTATCAAGAGAAGTAACTCGGTTGGAAACTTCTTCATGCAATATATATAGATTGTTTACATGCAGCATCTTTTTCAGTAAATATATTTCTAAATGTAGTACCTAGATAATTCCACAGTTTTACAAACAATATCTAGGTTATAGATTGTTACATACAGTATATAGAGCTCTGCATACAGTATCTAGATTTATGCATACACTATTATATATCTAAATACATTATAAGTATATACTTATATAATATATGTTTGTTAAAGATTCAGGTACCACTGCCAAAAACTGTAACTTAGCATTGAAAACTGTTTTTATCAGCATGCTTATAACATTGATAAATCATTATAAAGAGAATCATACCTTCCCGGACTTTAATAGAAAAAAATAAAGATGAAATAAACAAAATATAAAGAACAAGTGTGTTCTGAGTGTAAACAATTAGCGTGGCTAGATCGGGATTCGAACCCTGGATTTGAGATTGTTATACAGTTTCTATATGGGGTTTTACACAAAAATGATTTGAATTATCCCATTCATATACTGTCTCTGTAACCAAATGGGCACCTATTCAACGAAAGTGTTCTAGTCCATATGTGCTACAGTTACATTCAAACGGAAGTTAAGGGGAGGTTACTGTGTATAGCAAAACGGCAGTGCAGTGAAACAGGGATTCTTATTTTTTTAATATTTGTTACCATGTATATCTAAAACTGTTACAAAGATTTTACAATGAATATTGATTCTTACATCCATTACCAATAGAATGTTGTAATATATGAATTATATTGTGGTAAATTACGTTTAGTGCTTCATCTATGGACATCTGCTACAGTCATTATCACACTTGTTCCCGGGTATGGTAAAGCATGTTGTGGCTGCGCACGAAACTTCTGTGGAGGTGCTGTCTCCGCAGTGTATGTATTTATGACAATCGTACGGATGGAGTATAAACGTGGCATTGGTAGATTCACAAATGTTACCTGCAAGAAAATAAGGACTATAAGTTTCCTAATCAGATCACAATACATGTAAATTAAGCAACCTCTGCAGCACAAACATTGTAAATACTCTTTATTATTATTATTTTGTTTCATTTTATTTATTTTATTTTAATATATCTTATTTGACTTACAGGGGTATTTTGTTGTCTTTCGTAAAACCCTGTAAGTATCATTCGATAAGCAAATCCATATTCAATTAAATTTATCAAGAAAACAGATTCGCCGTCATACTAACCGGATATGAGCAGAATTGTCAATGAATTCGATTCCAGTGTGGTGGGTAGGTTAGTTCCGATATTAGAGTATGACGTCACACATTTAACATCGGTTCCATTCATTGAAGCAAGAGATGCTGTCGACCGGATCGTTCTGGTGAAGGTACATCCGTCTTTTGTGTCATCACTAGTGGATTGGGACGTCATTTCGACGAAGCTGTTATTTGAGTTTCCATTTGAGGCGTGAAGAGTCATTTGGACAGCAGGATTGCCCACGTCACCTGTACACTCAATCTGTTCAGTGGAGACGTCTAGATATGTCCTCTGGGATATTGTTGGTGGTGATGTTGGTTTTACTGAAAAATATGTAACTCCGTCGTTAAAGTGGTAGGAGCTGACATTTGCGTGTAGGATATATCAAGGAAGTGGTAATATAATGATGTTAAATTATGTTTTTGTGCAGAAGAACCGGAGTCAATTCACTGTTCTTATGTGTGTGTATTTATTTCAATATTTCAGATATGCTATGAACCGTAATTATAAAACACTCACCTAACACGTTTATCTGTGATGTTGTCACTGATGAGAAGTTGCCGTTGGTCAAATTTAGAGTAAACGCTCCACTCATTGCACAAGCTATTTTTGGAAGTGTTACGTTGATGTATTCCAATGATCCAGCTGTGTGGTACGCAAGGCCAAGGCCGGACCAAGCAGGATCCGTCGTCGTGACAACAGCTGATGTTTTCGTTAGACTTCCCAATGGTAGTAACACTGATCCAGTCGATGGATGAGATAAATGTGAAAGGACGATGATGTCGAAATTGTTACTTACAATTTGACATTGTAGAAAGGCTGTTTCGTCGACGTATCCCGATATATCGTCACATGTAAGGGCTGCAAGTAAACATGTAAATCTACTTCAGGCAAAAACATAACTTAAATACAAAAGCACGTATTTGGAAGATATTCCACTGAAATGTTTTTGATTTTTAGAAAATAACGAACAACATACTATCTGTTTCTTGGTCTCTAACCCATAAACATGATTCTAAAACTATTTCGATTAATAAAAGGCTCACAAATCGTATGATAATCAATCTTGAAGGAATTGAATTTTTCGGTCTTTTATAGGATCTTCAAAATAAACACTTAACAAATCTTTTTTGTTTTGTTTCGTTCTGAAAAAGTAATGAACTATTTTATTGACCGCCATATTGTAAAATTTAAAGGAACGGCGTTAAAGCTATCTTCTGTATATTCAATACATTTTCCAGTAAATTGAAAATGCTGTCTCGCAAACAGCATACTAACAACTAGTACACGGGAATGTTCCCCTATCAGAAACTGAGGGAATCAATCCATAATAATGGTAGTCTTATCATGATGTAACAACAAATTTTAGGTAAGACAGATTAAAAAACAACATACAACATATTTTTGTTCAAACATATCTTCAAGACACTTTACTGTCAATGGTTGAAGATTAGTATTGTGAACCATATTTCTGAGTTTAAAATACCTAATATTGTTAAAAAAAGAGAAAATTGAATAGCACCGTAAGAACATGACAATGTCAATAAATGGTTTTTTTTTAATTTAAATCTTCTCAAGAGCTGTCTTTCTTAACATATATGTTTAAATCAATGATATACGCATGGCACCATTCATCATGCTGATGTCAAATGACAGAGATACTCCTAGTACTCCACTAAGTACTCAACATAGACGATATAATACCAAAATACGTGTAGTCAATAATAGGCCTCTGCTAAGATTTAGGCATGATAACGTCAAGAGTAAACTCAAAAGACAACGGTAAAGTTACATTGTAGTATTTTGCTACCTACAGCAAGTCATTAAATGGGAACTAAAATAATATAAAAAGCAGCTATAGAACAAAAGTCGCAATTGCATCAGTATCATCTAACTTTCGTATGAAGTAAACATTTTGATGACGTAAGCATGTTCCACTACCGATAATAAAATTTAGTTCCAAAAATATCGGCGAATACTGTTTTTTAGTGACAAATATATGTTTTTTAAACGGAAATTAATTGTATTAACTGGCAGAAGTACCGGTGTGAACGACATCGCTTAAATCCATGTTAAGCAAGAACCCTAAGTGGGCATCTCCGGCGTGGATGTAACCATGTTAATATCTCCGTTCACTATGCATACACACTGAAACTTACATGATGGTCCAGAAGTGGTTACCATTGGAGTTGTTGTGGATACATCTGAAAATATGAGGCAAAGACTAGTATAAAATATTGCAAACATCCAATATTCGATATTCAAAGCACATTTTTTTCCCAGATGCTACACTTACTTATTCCTTCCTCTTTTTTTAAAAAGCAAACCAGTTACTATTTTTACAAGTACGTTCAATTTATTCAGCACAATATTTCTTTTTTTTAATTTAACTCATATCTTTATTGTTTAAAAAGTAAACCTCGAGCTATTGTACATGTACGTTAAATGCATGGTGATATCATTATCTAGGCAATGGATTTGGAGTGAAATATTTGGAAAGTCCCTTTCCTGCTAAATTGTGAAATATTTTATAAAGATATTACCTGGTTTTGGACAAACATCTTCACTACAGTCAACACATGTTGCAGAATTGCCGTTTTCTATCTTCACACACTTCCCATTACATGTGTCGAAACCTTCAGCAGTTCCATAACACGTGACATATTTCTTGCAGTTTTTTGGATGATGTAAAACTTTCAATTCTGTCGTTGTACAAATATCACCTGGAATAAAACACATTCAAAATAAAGGTCATGAATATATCACCCGTTATGTGGAATATTTTTGATATCAAAATGTAATTTATTGGATTAAACTGAGTATTGAGTTTATCTTAATGTTTAAAATGAGTAACCCAGAACACAAAACATGTCCATAACACGTGACATATTTCCTGCAATTAATTGGATAATGTANGTTCGTTCGGTACTGTTACAGAGCCAATCACTCGGTGAAGTCTGGGTATTTGACACGCTAATGTCAGTGAATACAGAGGACCCTGTGGGTGCGTATTGAACTTTAAACTCTCCGGCGGGATAACCCACATCTCCAGTACATGTGTGTTTGTGAACATAGTTGACGGTTGAGCCGACGACCTGGTGACCTTTTAAGTGAAGTACAGGAAGTGAAGGAGGGCCTAGAAATAGAAAATGTGTTGCTTTGATAATGTTCAGTTATCATATCGAGATTGAAACGATAAATATGGCATAATTTCTTCATTATTTTAGTTGTCTGTTTCCTTTTTATTGATTTTTTCCCCGTTTCTATAATTCTCCATTGCCATATACATCAATATATCTTTCAAGCGTCCAACAGATATAGACAATCTGATGTTTAGTGAGCTTAACCACTCTTCTTTTAGACCGGGACATCTCTATAGACGCATTATTATGATTTATTTATTGCGTGCTTATGATACATTCACTAGTTTCCTATATACGAAATAAACAAATTGGTCAAATGGTATTTATAGGGGAAAACACCTTCCAGCAGCCCTTTTTATCATACGCACCCTTTATGCTTCAGAAGGAAGTTATATAGGAGCATGTTTTTATTAAATTCATTTTATATCAATTGCTTGTTGTAAATCTCATTACTACGGTATTTCCAAATACAATCTTACTTACGTCGGACATGTAGGTCTGAGGTTGGTGATTGAATCCTGCCTGTTGTAGCATTCAATACACATAGATAAGTTCCCGCGTCGTCACACTGAATAGTGGTAAAATCAACGACAACATTTCCTCCAGTTACACTGGCAGTGATTCTTGGGGAAAACGGATGAGTAATCAACGATCCGTTTACCCTCGCAACCAGCACGTCCGTTGCAGCAGAATCGAGACGAATGACGTCAATATAGTTCCATGATGACGTAATGATTCTACACGTCATTGTTACCCCGCTGCCACTTAAAATTCCAACGTATTCAGGTTGATCGAAAGATACATCTGCAAAATGGAATAATTATTCATTGTGGTACAGCAGATAATTAGCTTTGCCCATGTAGTTTGTTAGTGCTATACTAGTCTATTGAATGACGCTACACAGTCGGAGACTATTTATAGCAATTAATACACACGTATTTTGTCAACAATGGGTTTATATTTGAATAGATTGAGACAATAAATACAGTAACCGTTTCATTCTGAAATTTGTTAATACTTATATCAAAATGTAAATTGGCGTATATCTACTACTATTCAACTAACAGCTATTTTATGAGAAGTTTAAACACTGACCGAGCATACACAGTGTATGTTCAACAATCAATATGAGACAACCTATCGACAATGTTTTACGCATACTGAATATATCGCATAAGCACTCTGTTTGAAATGATATAGTTTAAAAGTTACATACAATATATCATATCTTGTTTTCATTCTTAACTGAGAATCATATTAAACATATATCAAATTAACTAACCTGGTTGGATTGTGGTAGTGGACGGTGTTGTGCTTGTTAAAACTGTTGTCACTGTAAGATAGTCAAAATCAAACATTAGTATAACACGGAATTTTTAACATTAACATGGTTTTCGTATAGTATTTCAGGAATATATTATTTTCGTTGCAGCAACGCTTTCAGAGTATAACATAACTGGCAATAACCATCAACATAAACGCTCTATTCACTGCCTTATGAACATGCTACAGGTTAAGACTTCAAAACCTACTTGTGCATGACTACACAATTGCCCTTTTTTCCTTTCCTTTGCGCATGCTCAGTTTATGATATGTCTAAATGTTCAACAAACACATATGATTGGTATCGTTTCATGTTTACCTGGTTCTGTAGTAGTTGTTGTTAACTCGCCTACAACAAAGATGTGTATGTGAATTAAGAGTTATATTTAAGCCAAATGTCTTGTTTTGAGGAAATGATTCCAACATCTTTCTCGTATACATTATAGCAACATTTTAAAACTTACATTATAGTACCTAGTAAAATATAGCGATAACTGCAAATCAAACACATGCTGTTGGTTGTCTTGCTGTTTTCTCTTTTCATCATTTTTATAAATATTACGTGTTCATA
>NW_018407663.1:0-541 GCF_002113885.1 Mizuhopecten yessoensis | reverse complement strand
TAGATATTCACAACAACACTATCGACAATTTTAATAAAAGAAGACATTTTCCCCTTTAAAGAAATAAGAACTGAAACCTTCTGATATAACATAAAAACAAATGTATATTTTATTTTTTGTTATAGATATAAAGTCGAAAATGGAGGTGTATTAGTAATTTATATTAATAAAAGGCAGCTTTGTATCGTTTAAAAGAATTAACAAAGGAGTTATACCTTCTGATATAGTTGTTGACACTGCAATGTTACGTTCATTTATTAACTCAATTAAACACATGCATTGAAATCATTGAAGACAATACGAAATGTTAAAATATTATTGTATTTAATTACTAATTGAAGAACCAGTTTCCATCATTGGCACTAATTAATTATACCTATTGAGAAACACAATGGAACGCATGCATAAAAAGACAATCAGAATTAAAGTAGTCGTGTATGGCAAACGACATATTTACAAAAACAAGCGACGCTACAATTATCTAATCTAAATAGATTTACACCAACACGACTTTTTCATCAACCAGAAGCTTTCATTTTTC
>NW_018407662.1:1341-2228 GCF_002113885.1 Mizuhopecten yessoensis | reverse complement strand
TTTTTTGAAGGGGTATTTTTTATATTAGAAATTAGTTATTAAATTCCTATTGAAAACAACTACATAAGTTTTAAATCATTAAAATCCTGATAAGTGTGTCGAATAGTAAACTATAATTTATTTGACTGAGTTTGCCCGATTATTTATCTTTTACAAAACAAAAGAAATTGTCCATCCCTTCAATCTATGTTTTGTGCAATAATTGAATCCATGAATATAAACACTGTATTTGTTTATATTTACAGGTAGGTGGTTGGGGTGGTGGAGGTTAATGAAACTAAAGATTATTTCCGACGGGTCATTTTGCTACTGTCTCTGGACTGAAGTGACGCTATTTAAAATTCCTTCGGCCAATCAGACTGCTGTTTGGTTGCACGTGACCTATCAATTACCATCATTGACCACTGACCAGTCGGGCCCTTGACATGTATACTGTCGATGTCCCTCTCGACTTACACCCAACCAAATATGGATAGATCCCCCACAAGTGATTGTTTACATTAGGCCCTCGCTATGTATATGGTCGCTGCCAATCTCCATTACACACAGAGTCAATACACTGAATATAGACAGATAGGCCAGTGTCCAATAATTTACATTGCAAGGGATTAATCAATATCTATTATTAATTAGTATCATTTAGGATCTCAATATAATCATTGTTAGCCAAGCTATATATACTGACTAGTAGCTTGGCTTGTAACATGTATTTGATTAATTCAAACCTGGCTTATGTACAAGTACATAAGCCTCAATTTAAATTAACAAATAACAGCAAGATAGATTTGTACACACATTTAATTAATATCCTACTGTACATACATATCCGAAAACATCAATAATCAGCACAAGTATAATTGTATACAGAAATACATCAAGTACATAAT
>NW_018407662.1:0-540 GCF_002113885.1 Mizuhopecten yessoensis | reverse complement strand
TTGTTCTACATATTTGACTCGTTGTCGGGTGTCATTTATAGTTAAGGTTACCCGGTACGTATACGCAGGCATGGTGTGAGAATAACCACATTTATCCTGCAATAAGCCCAAGTAGTTTTACACATCCCCGGCTCAAGCAGGAGATGTACATACATGTATGGAAGGACAATGTTACAATATCTGTTGCTTTCTACTCATGGGCTTATTGCCAGATAGATGCAGAACTTATCTAACTAAAACAGTAAAAAACACCGTGCCTGCCAGTACGGTGTAGTTACATGTACAGCAAATCTTGCACACAATTGCCAGACTGTCCATCATCTATCCGGTAGATGTCAGTGCTATTTGGGCCTCTCTAATTGAGGAATTTGGAGTTCTGATATACCTGCAGTACGCATCTGAGGACCATCTCCCCAACACTTTAATAGGGTGGTCGGGAAGATGTACCAATGACGATGTGGTTGCTGCTCCTATGCAGAAACTATGTCCATTATAAGTCTGAATTGATACCTAAACACTCCAGTACATGCCTGAACCTTG
>NW_018407661.1:3922-4986 GCF_002113885.1 Mizuhopecten yessoensis | reverse complement strand
TTCACAGATAAAGGCAGTTAACATTTCGGGGATTGCAACTAACGAAGCAGTATGCATTTTTTTAATGAAACCTGCGATTAAGATATTGGTTTCGCTTTGCCTGAAAACACAACGGTAGTGATCATTATTATATCACGACGTAGTACTGTACACGTTTTACGTATAATTTCAGAATTTTAACAACGGAACCTCGTGTAATTTCTTTTTGAAATCAGATATTTTGCTTGGAAATATTAAAACCGTCAAGATTTGGCTTGGAGGAAATATCAAATCGCAATCATGGTACTTGAGCAGAATTATCATAATAGACGGAAAGACGAGAAATGCGTAAGTGTAATGTACTGCCTGTTGTAAATTTGGTACATACCCCCTTCTTCTAAATGACTCAGCTTTCTAATAACATAAAAAGTGCTATTAGTTACAAAGCAGAAGGCTCTCATTAATTGTTGTGATTATTTCCTACAAAAAAAAATAATTCATTGTTAATGACTGGCGAGATGACACCAAAAGTCTGAGCTTGTTCTGATTTTACATCGCACTTTTATGAATTAAATGGAGGTCTGCGTAAGAGATTACTGAAATTCTTATTTCCATCGGTTAATGTTGTATAACTTATCATTACATTCTACTTAGGATTCAGCTGAAATGCAACAAATGGCTGTCACTTGAAAAAGGCACAGGTCGGCCCTGGCGAACATTACGAGCCGGAAAGAAAACTGACAACGCGAGCAGCCTTTCAGAAGTCAGTACACGGAACTTATTTGACGATCATCTGTGGTTTTCACTGCTATTCCGCCCAAGGTACAGCAGATTTACCAGAGTACAGAGGCTGTGGAGCATAGTATCACTATTGTTTCTATCAATGGTTGCCTCAGCAATGTTTTATGATACACCAGACGATACGCTTCCTTTTTTAAACGTGGACAACTTCGAACTTGGTTATAAGGAAATATACACTGGGTTGATGTCCAGTATCATAGCGGTTGTCCCATCTTTGATGATAACCTTCGTGTTCAGCAAAAGAAAACTCCTTGGAGAGAAACCTTTGAGAATCTCAAATAACA
>NW_018407661.1:2164-2645 GCF_002113885.1 Mizuhopecten yessoensis | reverse complement strand
ACTATAACGAGCATATGTTCATCTACATTTTTTTATAGCGGGGGGAAATACAAAACAAGGAGGCGTTCCGAATTTGCAAATACACCAAGTTTTACCTCAAGTAATGGACACACAGGCGAGTTGTTGGAAATCAAGCAAGAACCTTCAGGTATATAACAAACCGTTAATCAATTGTTCTTGAATGCTTTGTGGTATACACGTGATGTGTTATCATACTAGATTTTAGGTTTTACAAATTCTGCCGGAAGATTTTACGTATTTGATATCCTTTACTTTTTCATCATAGCAGATTACAAACAGATTTTCTCAATTAAGTCTTGGTATCCAATGCATGTTCTCAAGAGACGACTAAAGACTCCCTGCAATATACTCCCTTTGAGTCATTAATTGTATCATTAATTCTATAAATAACAACCGCCTTTCTTTTGTCNATTAGTCTTAGAGTCTGTTAGAAAACAATCTATGACTGTCAAATGCTACG
>NW_018407661.1:0-540 GCF_002113885.1 Mizuhopecten yessoensis | reverse complement strand
ATGTACTGCCTGTTGTAAATTTGGTACATACCCCCTTCTTCTAAACGACTCAACTTTCTAATAATATAAAAAGTGCTATTAGTTACAAAGCAGAAGGCTCTGATTAATTGTTGTGATTATTTCCTACAAAAAAATAAATTCATTGTTAATGACTGGCGAGATGACACCAAAAGTCTGAGCTTGTTCCGATTTTACATCGCACTTTTATGAATTAAATGGAGGTCTGCGTAAGAGATTACTGAAAATCTTATTTCCATCGGTTAATGTTGTATAACTTATCATTACATTCTACTTAGGATTCAGCTGAAATGCAACAAATGGCTGTCACTTGAAAAAGGCACAGGTCGGCCCTGGCGAACATTACGAGCCGGAAAGAAAACTGACAACGCGAGCAGCCTTTCAGAAGTCAGTACACGGAACTTATTTGATGATCATCTGTGGTTTTCACTGCTATTCCGCCCAAGGTACAGCAGATTTACCCGAGTACAGAGACTTTGGAGCATAGTATCACTATTGTTTCTATCAATGGTTGCCTCAGCA
>NW_018407660.1:3072-10640 GCF_002113885.1 Mizuhopecten yessoensis | reverse complement strand
TTGACTAGGTCCTTCTCTGTACATGATGGCATATCTTAATCTCCGTGTTGGCTAGGTCCTTCTCAGTACATGGTGGCATATCTTGATCTCCTCGTTGACTAGGTCCTTCTCAGTACATGATGGCATATCTTAATCTCCTTGTTGGCTAAGTCCTTCTCAGTACATGATGGCATATCTTAATCCCCTTGTTGGCTAGGTCCTTCTCTGTACATGATGGCATATCTTAATCTCCTTGTTGGCTAAGTCCTTCTCAGTACATGATGGCATATCTTGATCTCCTTGTTGGCTAGGTCCTTCTCAGTACATGATGGCATATCTTGATCTCCGCGTTGGCTAGGTCCTTCTCTGTAAATGATTGCATATCTTGATCTCCTCGTTGGCTAGAATTTTTTAGTGCCAAAATGGGTTCCGAGTTTATGTGATAGATGTTAATACACACAGCATTTAAATATACAGGATATACATTTTGCAGAATGGCAGAAGACCGTCATAGACAATAGTGCATGGTTGTTAAAAACCATGTGACATGAGATTCATTAGATCAATAAAGTAAATCAAAAGAAGGGAATGAATCTATAAGCTAGTCATATTAGCTACTTTAACACTCGAAGTGCTATGTATGCATATATAGCAATTACTTGATATACTGAATAAAATTGAAAGAACTTTGAAACTTAACTAGTCTACTTTATATATGTACTAACTTGGGTATGTTATGTAGACCAGCAGTGCGAATCTTTTTCTTAATTATAGTAATGAGGTTAAATGTCAACTTTTAGTGTAGCCAGAGTCAAAGGTCAACGTGGGTTAAAAGCTTTAAAATTACAATTTCAAATTTCAAACAACAACCTATGGTAGCAGTATACAGTAGAAATGGCCTGACTCTGATAAACAGGGCACATGTCGAGGAAATGTAAACACAGTGGATTTACCCTACACAACACATGTATACATGTATATATATTTGTAAACTGCATTACATTTACAATACAAATAAAGTACTGAGAAGTGTATAAACCTCTTTTTTCTATGTATGTCACTTGTGTGAAAACCATGGTTACCACATCAAAAATTACCAAAAAAATGCAAAAAATTGCTATTTTTGACCCAAAATTTAACCCCCGCAACTAGTCATTTTTTTCCTAAGCTCTGTCTGAAATTAAAGATTACCTTCCTGGTTGCAGAATTATCTGGGTCCAAGTTAAGTTGTAAAACTTGATTTTTTGCAATTTTGTGTCGTGTGTTGTTGTCAAAATTTTACCTCCTGTAAAGCTAGCTTTTCATATGTAGGCACCCTTTTGGATTATGGCCAAAATTTTATTCTCGAACCAAAAAAATCTTCTTTTTTTTTACAAATGTGAAGCTTGCATAGCCCACTTCATCATGCTTATACCAATTTTAGTACAGTTTTATTTTTATGATTTTGTTACATATCATTATACAGGGGTTAGCCTTTTAAGAAAAATATCACCCACGGCCACAACCCTCTACTGTATACTGCTACGTATATGTCAGTTTCATGTAACAAAAGAAACAGTTGAGTGGTACAGGCCCTCTGGGACTCTTGTTTTTCTTTACTTCCTCTTTTTCCAGTTTTTTTGTCCAGAAAAGTATCATTTGTTTCACGCCCGAAGGGCCAAGTGAGCTTATGGCATGGTGCTGGGCGGCCGGTGTCCGTCCGACGTCAACTTTTTGCTTCAAACAACTTCTTCTCAGTAACCAAAAGTCCTAGGGTAATGATATTTGGCCAGTAACATGCTGAGATGAAGGGCTACAAAGTTTGTTCAAATGAATGCCCTTGACATATATTCAAGGTCAGAAGGGTCAAATATGTAAAAAAAACTTTTAACAACTTCTTCTGAATAACCATGAGGCCAAGGGTAATGATATTTGGCCAGTAACATGCTGGGATAAAGGGCTACCAAGTTTGTTCGAACAAACGACCTTTACTTATATTCAAGGTCACATGGGTCAAATATGTTTAAAACCTTTAAATAACTTCTTCTAAATAACCAAGAGGCCTAGGGTGATGCTATTTGACCAGTAGCATGCATGCTGTTACAGAGGGCTACAGATTTTGTTCAAATGAACAACCTTGACTTATATTCAAGGTCACATGGGTCAAATATGTTTAAAACCTTTAAACAACTTCTGAATAACCCAATAGGCCCAATAGGGGAAATAGAAGTAAAACCTTTATAATCCTTCTTCTACCATATGGATTAAGGGATTTTATCCTAATTTAGTCTGGAACATCCTTGGACAAAAGGGACTCAATTTTGTATAAACAGTGAGTGTGGCCCCCATGGGAACAGAAGGGCGGGGCCCAATAGGGGAAACATAGCAAATTCTTCAAATACCTTCTCCTTCTGTACGAATGACAGGATTTTGTCCAAATTTGGTATGAAGCATCATTAGATAAAGGGGAACCAATTTTGTATAAACAGTGTGTCTAACCCCCCTTGAGGCAGAGCCCAATAGGGGAATTAGAGGTAAAACCTTTAAAATCCTTCTTCTACCATAGAGGTTAAGGGATTTTATCCTAATTTAGTCTGGAGCATTCTTGGGCCAAGGGGACATTTTGTATAAACAGTGGGTATGACCCCCCAAAGGGCATAGGGGTGGGGCTCTGTTTGAAGTTTGTTCTTGCTTTATCTCAGGTACTGGACAGATCTTTCTGAAATTTCATATGTACTTACAGCACCTACCATAGAGTGCTATATCTTTACTTCATACCAATTATTTTAAACATATTCAGGTGAGAGATACAGGCCCTCTGGGCCTCTTGTTTTGTGTTTTACAATAGGTTCTTCACTCTTTCTCCTGTAATTCTTTAGACTATTCCGTAAACTTTGTTTCCATCCTTCATAACCATTTCCCATTGTTTCTCGTAAATGTGGGTATGTATGTACAATATTTGATGCAACGTCCTGCCGTTGTGGTGACGACAGATATAAAGTGATATTCACAACTGAATTCGTTATACCCTGTATAAATTCATGTCTTAGAGACCAATTCATGCCGTTTCCTTCTTCAAGGGTGATTTGTAATCTTTTGGAAAAAGTTGATGTTGGCAATTTGTATTCAAACGGCCAACCGTTTGACAATGCACTTCTTGAAACACTTGAAGATGATGATGATCTGCTACTTTTGCTCAGTTTTATGGATGATTCACTGTTTACCGATGCAGGAGATACATTATGTACGTTACATGTCCTGCTCTTGTTTAAAAAGTCATCACTGTCTGAATCAAGCATCACAAAATCAACCGATAGTGATGCAACACTTGTACACTTAAACTTATCCATGTTTTCAATCTTTGTGTTGTCACTTATATCAACAAATGTTTCCCAGTCTTTTTCAAAGCGTTGAATAATAATGTTGGTAAAGTTATCGAGATTGAAACACGTTCGTATTTTGATCTCGAGATCATGGACTTCATCATCATCATCCAGCTGAATAATCTGGTTTGAATCTCGCAATGATACTAAAACTTTACGAGAACACATGCCGAAACTTCGTTAAAGTTCACTTACACTCGTGTGATCAAACTACACATTACCTTACGGGTTATTCCCTCAACACGTTCCCCCCCGCGGTCAGTTTCCCCGCAAAAATCACTGACGTTTTTGCAACCTATCCCCTGCGAAAAGTGACTGTGGTTGACCATAGTTGACCAATGAAAACCATGGTTCTGATACCATGGTTTGACATTTTTGTTAAATGAAACCAATACAAATAATAGAATCATGGTCAACCATAGACTGCAAACCATGGTCAAAACTATGGTTTGACCATGGTCAAAAAACTATGGTTTGACCATGGTCAAAAAACTATGGTTTGACCATGGTAAAAAAACTATGGTTTGACCATGGTCAAGACCATAGTTAAACCATGGTCAATAACGGTTTAGTGAAACCATGGTCAACCATTACTATTAACATCATAGTTGAAAACCAGAGTCAAGCATGGTTTCCACCATGGTAAACCTTTGTTATGTAATGACTCACCATGGTCAACCATCATGAATAATCATAATCGGCAATCTGTCGACTAATATAAAGTTGAAAAGTCAAAAACTTTGTTTTACAATATTCAAGAAGCTCCAAGCTCAGTCATGCTGTCAAGTCCCATTACAGAATTACACCTACATGCAGATAGCTTTAACTTACAAATGATATAAAAAGAAGTGTTGAATCCAACCTTTTCATAATTTATTAATTTATTGGTACAGTTGACATTTGTTTCTTCATATTTTTTTTTAACAGCCTGAACTTTTAGTGTTATTTCAGATTTTGAAATATTTGGAAACTTCTGGCGTACAATAGTGGTCATAGCTCCAAACAACCTTGTATCAAATGTTGGCCTGGGCAGAGTGTTTGAATTTGCTCTCTGCCCACTAACACTGTGACTAACTATATATTCCACACTGAACAAATGTCTCATAAGAGTTTGTACACATGAGTATGCATCATCAGTATAATTCACAGTGTCTTGGAGAGATTGAAAAGTCTTCCCATTAAACAAACTTGCAGACTTTGTGCTAGAACCTCCACACTCAGGCTTTGGTGGACTGCATGAAGGCTGAGCACTCCGGGAAGGAGGGGTGGCAGGCACACCAGGTGTTACTGTAGCTGATACAGGTTGTGGTACGAGTAACCTACTCTCCAATTCCTTTCTCCACTTCTCCAAATCTCGTATTCTGTCCTTCAGGCCCTTTAATTTTTTCAGAACCTCAAGCTGAAGGAAATATATTCACATTTATATATATATTATTAGAGCACTGACGTAAATTTACACATGTAACTGTTAATAAAAAAAATCAATATTAGTTTGAAATAATTTGCTTTTGCAAAATATAAATTCAAATCTTGCAAATTCTTCACCTCAAACCAATCAAAAAAAGAACAAGGAAATTGATTAATTTATGATGGTTGCGCTTATATTTATCAAAACAGCTTGACCATATAAGTACCACTGTGAGAAAAACCAGTTTTTCATTTGAAGATATCTGATTCCAATTCACTTTACCATGCATGTTTTTTAATATCAAAATCTGCAATACACAAGGCATTACTAAAATTGGAAAAGCCTGCTGGCCAGAAGCAATAACAAACAGTTGTGCACAGACGGACAGATGAGTATAAGTGTAAAAAAAAATGACCTGTCAATGAATAGAGTCTAAAAAAAAAACACGCACATATATAAATAGTATCAGTTTTGAAATTGAAATGTCTTGCATGATTACCAGTCACCAAAAATAAATCTCTGTTATTACAAGATCTATACATTTTACCAAACCTCTATGTGCTGCAGTACTTTTTACAGTAAAAAAACTCCTACTGTCAGAATAATTTAGATGGAAATTTAATCAAATATACTTGTTTCTTGTCCATTTATATAATAGTTATCATTGCTTCCATAACATTTTAATGTATTTGCAATAAAGAAATTGAACAACTGATGTAGAGTTGATTTCATATTTGTTACAAGCCAGCAAATACTTATGTACAGGCGAGTACATTTTTTTAGGGGGAGGGGGTGTCTTATTCTGGGTTATTCTGGGATCTCCTTTTGGTTAACGCAGAGTTTGTAATTCTAAAGAGTGCAGTTATAAAATAATAATTCAAATAATTTTGGAAACTAATTGCTTTTCCAAAAAATGGATACCACTTTAGTCCTCCTGGAGCCACTTTTCAGTCTAGTGGCATATCAGATAGAAGTTTTGTGAGGGGCCTGAGGAACTGTTTATACAAAACTAGTTCTCTGGCCTTCACCAAGGGATGATTCAGACCAAATATAAACAAATCCTTTCATTCCCACAGACTTACTTACTTATCCTCTTCATCCCCAGTGGGACATAAGGCCACAACACATTCCCACAGAAGTAGCATTTTAAAGAATTTGCTATATTTCCCCTGTGTTCAGATCAGGGTAAATTATATATAACTTTTTTTGCACTGGAAATTTACATTTCAGAAGCATTACCTAGATTTGTCAAGTAAATAATGACCATAGAAGCATTTATATGCAGTAAGAAAAATAATACCTATAAGATGATTGCTCTTTGGGTTTTATCTGCAATGTCTCCTTTTCACGCGTCTTGGGTACCATCTGCAATGTCTCCTTTTCACGCATCTTGGGTTCCATCTGCAAGGTCTCCTTTTCACTAAAAGGTTTGATCAGCATTTATCAGACGTAATGTATAAAGCCTTTAAAACAACACAGTGAGTTAGTTATACATCAAGAGGCCTGTTGGGCCTGTATCAGTTGCTAAACTTTTTTTGTGCAGGGCATCATTTCACGGGAAGGGAGCAAACCACTTTCAATTTTGAAGCAAGAATTACACATAATGATATGAGGATTATTCAAACATGTTGTTTTTATCCTATTTAGGTACAATTAAGAAAATTCAATTAATGGTAAATTGACGGGTGAAATACAGAATCTGCAACGAGTGTTTAAGATCAACACTGGGCTAAACGAGTAACTTAAAACATTGATTTGATGTTAAATAAACCAACCCCTGCAAAATGATTATGAACAGTTCATGAATTATTCATGAATAAAATTCTTGAATGTTCTTGATTTGTTCCTGAATATTTTCATGAAATTCATGAACTTAAAACTTCATGAATAATCTTGATCAAAATATTTCATGAAGTTTTTCATTCATGAAATCATCATAGTTCATGAACTTTCCCAATCATTACAATTCATGATAGTTCATGAATGTTTTTAAGAATATTCATGAACTTAAAACCATCATGAATACTCAGGAATGAAATATATCATGAACATTCATGAATCACAAGAAAAGATTCCTTTTCAGTTCATTAACATTCAAAAGTTATTCACGAACTTCATGTGTCGCCATTTTCACCCCTGAATTTAATGAAACTTCATGAAATTTACCAGGTTTGTTTGACAACTCCTCCGGTTCCTCTCATCAAAACTTGCAGACAATTTGAACCATCACTCATTTCAGATTTTTTAAAACGGATTCACCGGCTATACCACACCAAGAAGCATTTCTTTTCTTTTAAATTTCTGTGAGTTCTGGCAAATAGTTAATAAAAAATATTTTGAAGATATTGTTGAAGGATAAACACCATACCACATCATAAACTCCACATAGCTCTAAAATGAAATCAACATATTACACCATGCACACAAAATATGATGAATTCAAACAGAAATTACCATTACCGTTTATTCGTGTAAGAAACTGTACCCAGGCAAAAAGTTCAATAGCATAACTAATGAAGCTCACACAGCTTTGAAGTATTTGATACACCATACACAACTGATAAATGAAGCTCACACAGCTTTGAAGTATTTAATACACCATACACAACTGATCAATGAATCTCACACAGCTTTGAAGTATTTGATACACCATACACAACTAATAAATGAAGCTCACACAGCTTTGAAGGATTTAATACACCATACACAACTGATAAATGAAGCACACACAGCTTTGAAGTATTTAATACACCATACACAACTGATAAATGAAGCTCACACGGCTTTGAAAGTATTTAATACACCATACACAACTGATC
>NW_018407660.1:796-1212 GCF_002113885.1 Mizuhopecten yessoensis | reverse complement strand
CTCCTCCGGTTCCTCTCATCAAAACTTGCAGACATTTTGAACCATTACTCATTTCAGATTTTTAAAAACGGATTAACCGGCTTTACCACACCAAGAAGCATTTCTTTTCTTTTAAATTTCTGGGAGTTCTGGCAAGTAGTTAATAAAAAATGTTTTGAAGATATTGTTGAAGGATAAACGCCATACCACATCATAAACTCCACATGGCGCTGAAATGAAATCAATCTATTACACCATGCACACAAAATATGATGAATTCAAACTGAAATTACCATTACCGTTTATTTTTGTAAGGCAAAAAGTTAAATAACATAACTAATGAAGCTCACACGGCTTGGAAGTATTTAATACACCATGCACAACTGATAAATGAAGCTCACACAGCTTTGAAGTATTTCATACACCATGCACAACTA
>NW_018407660.1:641-773 GCF_002113885.1 Mizuhopecten yessoensis | reverse complement strand
CCTTTTCACGCGTCTTGGGTTCCATCTGCAAGGTCTCCTTTTCACACGTCTTGGGTTCCATCTGCAAGGTCTCCTTTTCACTGAAAAGTTTGATCAGCATTTATCAGACGTAATGTATAAAGCCTTTAAAAT
>NW_018407660.1:0-540 GCF_002113885.1 Mizuhopecten yessoensis | reverse complement strand
TGCACAACTGATAAATGAAGCTCGCACAGCTTTGAAGTATTTAATCCACCATACACAACTGATAAATGAAGCTCACACGGCTTTGAAAGTATTTAATACACCATACACAACTGATAAATGAAGCTCACACAGCTTTGAAGTATTTAATACACCATACACAACTGATAAATGAAGCTCACACAGCTTTGAAGTATTTAATACACCATACACAACTGATAAATGAAGCTCACACAGCTTTGAAGTATTTAATACACCATGCACAACTGATAAATGAAGCTCACACAGCTTNCTGATAAATGAAGCTCACACAGCTTTGAAGTATTTAATACACCATGCACAACTGATAAATGAAGCTCGCAAAGCTTTGAAGTTTTCCCATACCGAAAAAAGTTACAAAAAAGTTTTTTCTTTTTAGGTACAAAAAAGTTATAACTTTTGATGCTAGATTGGAACCTTGTGGGTTTCAATCTAGTACTAAAAAGTTACAAAAAGGTGTTGAAAAGTTACACTCAAACACTTTGTTCAGTTCAATCATTAGTT
>NW_018407659.1:11544-40290 GCF_002113885.1 Mizuhopecten yessoensis | reverse complement strand
TGGTGTAGGGGAGCTAGATCTATGTTTGGTATAGTATATGGTGTAAGGGAGCTAGATTTATGTTTGGTATAGTATATGTTGTAGGGGAGCTAGATCTATTTTTGGTATACTATATGGTGTAGGGGAGCTAGATCTATGTTTGGTATAGTATATGGGGTAGGGAGCTAGATCTATGTTTGGGATAGTATATGGTGTAGGGGAGCTACATCTATGTTTGGTATAGTATATGGGGTAGGGGAGCTAGATCTATGTTTGGTATTGTATATGGTGTAGGGGAGCTAGATCTATGTTTGGTATTGTATATGGAGTAGGGGAGTTAGATCTATGTTTGGTATAGCATATGGTGTAGGGAGCTAGATCTATGTTTGGTATATTATATGGTGTAGGGGAGCTAGATCTATGTTTGGTATAGCATATGGTGTAGGGAGCTAGATCTATGTTTGGTATAGTATATGGTGTAGGGGAGCTACATCTATGTTTGGTATAGTATATGGTGTAGGGGAGCTAGATCTCTACAGCCGAACTTAAGCATCACCCAACACAACTTCTCTAAAAAAGACATTTAAACTCTGCAATTTTCTCCTGTTCCAGTTCTGTACAATTTAGGTATGTTCAAACAGGACCGTGCTAATAGGTTGACCGAAAATTAGAAATCTATGATTAGGTATATATGTAATTAAATATCATATTTTGGAATAGATTTAGAATACTAGTGCAATGCCTAGAAGGACTACGGAGTCATTGTTCGAGATCCATAATTGATTTTATTACTTTCGTTCGGGCGCGAGCGTGTGTACGTAAGTACGGTGCACCGCGTCCTACACTTGAGAGTAACGGTAACCGAGTGGACACGACATGTACCTATTGATCACACCAATAACTACTGTGGTGAACTCTGCTGTCACATTGTATAGTGTATATTGAATTATCAGGGGATTTCGCGACACGCAATCGGTGACCCATTGTCTTACCGATCCTAGTGTTCGTGTGTCCCTCATTGACTTATAAGTTTCCCCTGTTCCTCATTGACTTATAAGTTTCCCCTGTTCCTCATTGACTTATAAGTTTCCCCTGTTCCTCATTGATTTATAAGTTTCCCCTGTTCCCCATTGACTTATAAGTTTCCCCTGTTCCTCATTGACTTATAAGTTCCCCCTGTTCCTCATTGATTTATAAGTTTCCCCTGTTCCCCATTGACTTATAAGTTTCCCCTGTTCCTCATTGACTTATAAGTTCCCCCTGTTCCTCATTGATTTATAAGTTTCCCCTGTTCCCCATTGACTTATAAGTTTCCCCTGTTCCTCATTGACTTATAAGTTCCCCCTGTTCCTCATTGATTTATAAGTTTCCCCTGTTCCCCATTGACTTATAAGTTTCCCCTGTTCCTCATTGACTTATAAGTTCCCCCTGTTCCTCATTGATTTATAAGTTTCCCCTGTTCCCCATTGACTTATAAGTTTCCCCTGTTCCTCATTGACTTATAAGTTTCCCCTGTTCCTCATTGACTTGTAAGTTTCCCCTGTCCCTCATTGACTTATTAGTTTTCCCTGTTCCTCATTGACTTATAAGTTTCCCCTGTCCCTCATTGACTTATAAGTTTCCCCTGTCCCTCATTGACTTATTAGTTTCCCCTGTTCCTCATTGACTTATACGTTTCCCCTGTTCCTCATTGACTAATAAGTTTCCCCTGTCCCTCATTGACTTATAAGTTTCCCCTGTCTTACTCCTAACTATCTTAATACTTCCCTAGTCCGTCCTAAATATCTTAATACTTCCCTAGTCCGTCCTAAATATCTTAATACTTCCCTAGTCCATCCTAAATATCTTAATACTTCCCTAGTCCGTCCTTAATATCTTAATACTTCCCTAGTCCGTCCTTAATATCTTAATACTTCCTTAGTCCGTCCTAAATATCTTCATACTTCCCTAGTCCGTCCTAAATATCTTAATACTTCCCTAGTCCGTCCTAAATATCTTAATACTTCCCTAGTCCGTTCTAAATATCTTAATACTTCCCTGGTCTGTCCTGGATAACTTACGACAATATATTTTACGACATAAACCCACAGCGTGTCTGATAATAGACTTGAGTCCTCTACATTATCCGTCGCTCCTCCTGCTATTGTGCTATGGAACTACTTGTTTATTCGTGCGAGACAGATCCTGACATTCTAAGTATCGACATTAGACGCAGCAGCAACCTCTATTTCCCTAAAGTACCTGACTTCTCCCTAGAATAACACTTCACATAAAAAACAATAAACATTGACTAAAACCAAAACATTTAATAGAAAGCAAGTTTTAGTTTTAAAACGTTCCAATACATTCTCTAATTATTGAATAAAAACAATGAAGCTAACATTCAACAAAATGCTAGATTTTGTATTCAATTCTATTGCAATATACCATATATCATGTATTAAATCTTTCACAAATAATCGTAATGAACAGTAAGGCTATGTATATTTTAAAATTGAAAATGTATTACACAACTGACAGGTTGTATTTTCAAGCGACGTGTTATGAGAGAAACTGTATGAAAACTTTCAGTAGGATATTTTCTACACAAACAAGTATAAAAATACCTAGTATATTGTTTATAACGGCGGATCTCATTGGAATATCTATAAGAGAATGAGTTTAGAACTTCCTTAGATATATATTTATTTTCATATTAATTAAACACGTATATAAAAGTCTGTCTGAAGTAAAACACCACTTTACGCCGTTACCGCATTTGAATTTCATCTCCGAATACAGGCATGACTGTTATGACCAGTTCCGGCTGGTGTTCTCCGAATACAGGCACGACTGTTATGACCAGTTTCGCCTGGTTGTTCTCCGAATACAGGCACGACTGTTATGACCAGTTCCGGCTGGGTGTTCTCGGAATACAGGCACGACTGTTATGACCAGTTCCGCCTGGTTGTTCTCGGAATACAGGCACGACTGTTATGACCAGTTTCGCCTGGTTGTTCTCCGAATACAGGCACGACTGTTAAGACCAGTTCCGGCTGGTTGTTCTTCGAATGCAGACACGATTGTTATGCCCAGTTCCGGCTGTTGTTCTCCGAATACAGGCACGACTGGTATGACCAGTTCCGGCTGGTTGTTCTCCGAATACAGGCACGACTGGTATGACCAGTTCCGGCTGGTTGTTCTCCGAATACAGGCAAGACTGTTATGACCAGTTCCGGCTGGTTGTGCTCCGAATACAGGCATGACTGTTATGACCGGTTCCGGCTGGTGTTCTCCGAATACAGGCACGACTGGTATGACCAGTTCCGGCTGGTTGTTCTCGGAATTCAGGCACGACTGTTATGACCAGTTCCGGCTGTTTGTTCTCGGAATACAGGCACGACTGTTATGACCAGATCCACCTGGTTGTTCTCCGAATACAGGCGTTATGACCAGTTTCGCCTGGTTGTTCTCCGAATACAGGCACGACTGTTATGACCAGATCCACCTGGTTGTTCTCCGAATACAGGCACGACTGGTATGACCAGTTCCGGCTGGTTGTTCTCCGAATACAGGCATGACTGTTATGACCAGTTCCGGCTGTTCTCCGAATACAGGCATTACTGTTATGACCAGTTCCGCCTGGTTGTTCCTCCGAATACAAGCACGACTGTTATGACCAGTTCCGGCTGTTGTTCTTCGAATACGGGCACGACTGTTATGACCAGTTTCGCCTGGTTGTTCTCCGAATACAGGCACGACTGTTAAGACCAGTTCCGACTGGTTGTTCTTCGAATACAGGCACGACTGTTATGACCAGTTCCGGCTGGTTGTTCTTCGAATACAGGCACGACTGTTATGACCAGTTCCGCCTGGTTGTTCTCCGAATACAGGCACGACTGTTATGACCAGTTCCGCCTGGTTGTTCTTCGAATACAAGCACGATTGTTAAGACCAGTTCCGACTGGTTGTTCTTCGAATACAGGCACGATTGTTAAGACCAGTTGCGACTGGTTGTTCTTCGAATGCAGGCACGATTGTTATGACCAGTTCCGACTGGTTGTGCTCCGAATACAGGCACGACTGTTATGACCAGTTCCGAATGGTTGTTCTCCGAATACAGGCACGACTGTTAAGACCAGTTCCGACTGGTTGTTCTTCGAATACAAGCACGATTGTTAAGACCAGTTCCGACTGGTTGTTCTCCGAATACAGGCACGACTGTTATGACCAGTTCCGACTGGTTGTTCTCCGAATACCGGCACGACTGTTATGACCAGTTCCGGCTGTTATTCTCCGAATATAGGCACGACTGTTATGACCAGTTCCGCCTGGTTGTTCTCCGAATACAGGCACGACTGTTATGACCAGTTCCGGCTGGTTGTTCTCCGAATACAGGCACGACTGTTTTGACCAGTTCCGGCTGATTGTTCTTCGAATGCAGGCACGATTGTTATGACCAGTTCCGGCTGTTGTTCTCCGAATACAGGCACAACTGTTATGAACAGTTCCGGCCGGTTGTTCTCCGAATACAGGCACGAATGCAGGCACGATTGTTATGACCAGTTCCGGCTGTTGTCCTCCGAATACAGGCACGACTGTTGTGATCAGTTCCGGCTGGTTGTTCTTCGAATACAGGCACGACTGTTATGACCAGGTCAGGCTGGTTGTTCTTCGAATGCAGACACGATTGTTATAACCAGTTCCGGCTGTTGTTCTCCGAATCCAGGCACGACTGTTATGACCAGTCCCGGCTGTTGTTCTCCGAATACAGGAACGACTGTTGTGACCAGTTCCGGTTGGTTGTTCTTCGAATGCAGACACGATTGTTATGCCCAGTTCCGGCTGTTGTTCTCCGAATAAAGGCACAACTGTTATGACCAGTTCCGGCTGGTGTTCTCCGAATACAGGCACGACGGTTGTGACCAGTTCTGGCTGGTTGTTCTTCGAATGCAGGCACGACTGTTAAGACCAGTTCCGGCTGGTTGTTCTCCGAATACAGGCACGACTGTTGTGACCAGTTCCGGCTGGTTGTTCTTCGAATGCAGACACGATTGTTATGACCAGTTCCGGCTGTTGTTCTCCGAATACAGGCACAACTGTTAAGACCAGTTCCGGCTGGTGTTCTCCGAATACAGGTATGACCAGTTCCGGCTTGTTGTTCTTCGAATGCAGACACGATTGTTATGACCAGTTCCGGCTGGTTGTTCTTCGAATACAGGCACGATGGTTATGACCAGTTCCGGCTGTTGTTCTCCGAATACAGGCACGACTGTTGTGACCAGTTCCGGCTGGTTGTTCTTCGAATACAGGCACGACTGTTATGACCAGTTCCGCCTGGTTGTTCTTCGAATGCAGGCACGACTGTTATGACCAGTTCCACCTGGTTGTTCTCCGAATACAGGCACGACTGTTATTACCAGTTCCGGCTGTTGGTCTCCGAATACAGGCACAACTGTTATGACCAGTTCAACCTGGTTGTTCTCCGACTAGAGGCACGACTGTTAAGACCCGTTCCGGCTGGTTGTTCTCGGAATACAGGCACGACTGTAATGACCAGTTCCGGCTGGCTGTTTTCACTAGATCACATCACCATTGGTCTGTTCTCGTTTTATTGCCGAACCTCTACATCCGTAATTCATCACTTATGCAAAATAATGACGAGTGATATTTATAAGTTCACCACTAGTCTTTGTCCAATACAGGCACGACTGTTAAGTCCAGTTCCGGCTGGTTGTTCTTCGAATACAGGCACGACTGTTATGACCAGTTCCGGCTGGTTGTTTTCACTAGATCACATCACCATTGGTCTGTTCTGGTTTTATTGCCGAACCTCTACATCCGTAAGTCATCACTTATGCAAAATAATGTCGAGTGATATTTATAAGTTCACCACTAGTCTTTGTCCAATGGTGAAGTGAAACTGGTGCCATTGTAGGACACACGTGTTGTTCCATTGACGGTTAGACGTCCATCCCCGTGTGATATCATACACAAATCCTGGTAGTGTAGAGCTAAGCGTTCTTGTGCTGCTGAACCTGATCTTGTATTGTTTTGAGATTATGTCTCTTCTAGTGCAAAGTACTTTACACTGTGGTGGATGTGTTGACAGTAGATGCAAGCCTTAACTGGCAATCGTCATAATTATGATACTAATACCACTCTATACATCGATGATTGAGGGATTACATACCCATCATACACGACTTTAAATGCCTTAAGCTCTCTAACTTTATCCAATGTAAAATGTTAAAACATATCATTCTTTTAAATTAGCTTGAAGCATGCGGTGTCGTGAGCTGAACCGGCCTGTTAAGAGACAATTATTACACGTATCCGTGTCTTTGATATACAATCGTACGTATTCATAAGCGAGTGAGATGTATTGCTAAAGATCCACATCACGTCTAGCGTCATCAATTGACGGACACCACCAACACTCCAGAACAAGTCATTGAGCTCCTGTTCATTTCTTAGCTTTTAAATACAAAGTGTTTGGATAAAATTTAAATTCTCTCAACTGATATCGTCCTTATCGCTAGTTGTCAACAAACAAAATCGTACTTGACAAACCATATGTTTGCGAAATCTGTGGGCAGCAGTCGAGTGGAATTCAGTGATTACTATTGAAATGTAAAACCCTGTGAGTACTTTTTAACATGCGATACGATTTCTGGAAAGGAGCCTCAAAGATCACAGATCACAGTGCAGTCAAAAAGTTGTAGCTATAAACAGTTCTCTGATACACGGCATATTGGATGTCGTGTTTGTTTTACTGTCAACTCCGTTAAGTCTGTTTTGGTACAAATGTAGTTCGTGTTTAATTTATTTATAGGAGCAGACGTATGATTTTCTCGCGAAACGAAATTCTATCAAATTGCTTCATATGTATTTTGATAACTCTCTTTCAATTTATATTGATGCTATCACGTGATTAATAATTACGAAAACAAACAAATAAAATGACATTGTAAGACGACAGCAACAACAAAATGTCCATTTCGGTCGGAAAATGTTAAGCGTTTTTATCACTGTGATAAAGAGTATAGGAGAGTCAGAAAAAGCTAAATAGGGCCAGGAGTATTTTGAAAGTCGGTAGACATGCAAAAACATTGTTAAAGGTATAACTATTTTGTCTGGTTATTATTTTTCTTAGCATGTCTTCAATCAAATTGAAGTTCGGGTGCATATTGTTTTGAGATTTAGAAATACATTAAGCATAATGTTCCGACATTACGCAGTCAGATTGGGACTTTTCCATTCTGCATAAACGACCCCAATCCTGCACATCTTGCACACAAATACCGACTTCATAAAGGGTGTTTCGATTACACCACAAAGTCTTATATTTCTCCCTTTCCAATATACACAATGCGCATTATACACAAACTTCTAATAAACTGTGAGTATCGATCTGCTGGTCTCTTACTAAAACATATCACGTGAAGTGTTCCGGTATGGATACTGAGGGAAAGGCAATAGCTGATGTGGACCGCCACTAGGCGACACGGAAGGGACAATAACCAATATCAAGGCTTGGCTACTGCCTTCCCTTGATTGATATTACGTGATGTACATTTCATATTGATATGTCCACGTAATATCACTGGAGCATGCCAGCTGTAGTCACATGATATAATAACGATTACAACACTGGACCAGTCGACGGCATCACTTGCGCAAAGTGTCATTCGGGTCTTCATACACTGGTTAGAATAACAAAAGTGTCATGGTTCATACACTGGTTAGTCCATACACTGGTTATAATAACAAATGTTTCATGGTCCCTACACTGGTTATAATAACAAAAGTGTCATGGTCCATACACTGGTTAGAATAACAAAAGTGTCATGGTCCATAACCTGGTTAGAATAACAAATGTTTCATGGTCCCTACACTGGTTATAATAACAAAAGTGTCATGGTCCATACACTGGTTATAATAACAAATGTTTCATGGTCCATAACCTGGTTAGAATAACAAAAGTGTCATGGTCCCTACACTGGTTATAATAACAAATGTTTCATGGTCCCTACACTGGTTAGAATAACAAAAGTGTCATGGTTCATACACTGGTTAGAATAACAAAAGTGTCATGGTCCATACACTGGTTAGAATAACAAAAGTGTCATGGTCCATACACTGGTTAGAATAACAAAAGTGTCATGGTCCATACACTGGTTAGAATAACAAAAGTGTCATGGTCCATACACTGGTTAGAATAACAAAAGTGTCATGGTCCATACACTGGTTAGAATAACAAAAGTGTCATGGTCCATACACTGGTTAGAATAACAAAAGTGTCATGGTCCATACACTGGTTAGAATAACAAAAGTGTCATGGTCCATACACTGGTTAGAATAACAAAAGTGTCATGGTTCATACACTGGTTAGAATAACAAATGTTTCATGGTTCATACACTGGTTAGAATAACAAAAGTGTCATGGTCCATACACTGGTTAGAATAACAAAAGTGTCATGGTCCATACACTGGTTAGAATAACAAAAGTGTCATGGTCCATACACTGGTTAGAATAACAAAAGTGTCATGGTCCATACACTGGTTAGAATAACAAAAGTGTCATGGTCCATACACTGGTTAGAATAACAAAAGTGTCATGGTCCATACACTGGTTAGAATAACAAAAGTGTCATGGTCCATACACTGGTTAGAATAACAAAAGTGTCATGGTCCATACACTGGTTAGAATAACAAAAGTGTCATGGTCCATACACTGGTTAGAATAACAAAAGTGTCATGGTCCATACACTGGTTAGAATAACAAAAGTGTCATGGTCCATACACTGGTTAGAATAACAAAAGTGTCATGGTCCATACACTGGTTAGAATAACAAAAGTGTCATGGTCCATACACTGGTTAGAATAACAAAAGTGTCATGGTCCATACACTGGTTAGAATAACAAAAGTGTCATGGTTCATACACTGGTTAGAATAACAAAAGTGTCATGGTTCATACACTGGTTAGAATAACAAAAGTGTCATGGTCCATACACTGGTTAGAATAACAAAAGTGTCATGGTCCATACACTGGTTAGAATAACAAAAGTGTCATGGTCCATACACTGGTTAGAATAACAAAAGTGTCATGGTCCATACACTGGTTAGAATAACAAAAGTGTCATGGTCCATACACTGGTTAGAATAACAAAAGTGTCATGGTCCATACACTGGTTAGAATAACAAAAGTGTCATGGTCCATACACTGGTTAGAATAACAAAAGTGTCATGGTCCATACACTGGTTAGAATAACAAAAGTGTCATGGTCCATACACTGGTTAGAATAACAAAAGTGTCATGGTCCATACACTGGTTAGAATAACAAAAGTGTCATGGTCCATACACTGGTTAGAATAACAAAAGTGTCATGGTCCATACACTGGTTAGAATAACAAAAGTGTCATGGTCCATACACTGGTTAGAATAACAAAAGTGTCATGGTTCATACACTGGTTAGAATAACAAAAGTGTCATGATCCATACACTAGTTAGAATAACAAAAGTGTCATGGTCCATACACTGGTTAGAATAACAAAAGTGTCATGGTCCATACACTGGTTAGAATAACAAAAGTGTCATGGTTCATACACTGGTTATAATAACAAATGTTTCATGGTCCATACACTGGTTAGAATAACAAAAGTGTCATGGTCCATACACTGGTTAGAATAACAAAAGTGTCATGGTCCATACACTGGTTAGAATAACAAAAGTGTCATGGTCCATACACTGGTTAGAATAACAAAAGTGTCATGGTCCATACACTGGTTAGAATAACAAAAGTGTCATGGTCCATACACTGGTTAGAATAACAAAAGTGTCATGGTCCATACACTGGTTAGAATAACAAAAGTGTCATGGTCCATACACTGGTTAGAATAACAAAAGTGTCATGGTCCATACACTGGTTAGAATAACAAAAGTGTCATGGTCCATACACTGGTTAGAATAACAAAAGTGTCATGGTCCATACACTGGTTAGAATAACAAAAGTGTCATGGTCCATACACTGGTTAGAATAACAAAAGTGTCATGGTCCATACACTGGTTAGAATAACAAAAGTGTCATGGTCCATACACTGGTTAGAATAACAAAAGTGTCATGGTCCATACACTGGTTAGAATAACAAAAGTGTCATGGTTCATACACTGGTTAGAATAACAAATGTTTCATGGTCCCTACACCGGTTATAATAGCAAATGACTCATGGTCCATACACTGGTTATAATAACAAAAGCATCATGGTCCATACACTGGTTAGAATAACAAAAGTGTCATGGTTCATACACTGGTTAGAATAACAAAAGTGTCATGGTTAATACACTGGTTATAATAACAAATGTTTCATGGTCCATACACTGGTTAGAATAACGAAAGTCTCATGGACCATACACCGGTTATAATAGCAAATGACTTATGGTCCATACACTAGTTATAATAACAAAAGCATCATGGTCCATACACTTGTTAGAATAACAAAAGTCTCAATGACCATACAACATTTATAATAGCAAAAGTATCATAGAACATACACCGGTTATAATAACAAAAGTCTTAAGGTCCATACACTGGTTATAATAACAAAAGTCTCATGGTCCATACACTGGTTATAATGATAATGTCACATGGTCCATACACCGGTTATAATTACAAAAGTATCAAGGTCCATACACTGGTTATAATTTTAATGTCTCAATGTCCATACACTGGTTATAATAACAACAGTCTCATGGTCCCTACACTGGGTATAATAACACATGTTTCATGGTCCATTTACCGGTTATAATAACAAATGTCTCAAGGTCCATACACCCGTTATAATAACACATGTCTCATGGTACATTCACTGGTTATAATAACAAATGTCTCATGGTCCCTAAACTGGGTTTAACAATACATGTTTCATGGTCCATTTACCGGTTATAATAACAAAAGTCTCAAGGTCCTTACATTGGTTATAATAACACATGTCTCATGGTCCATTCACTGGTTATAATAACAACAGTCTCATGGTCCCTACACTGGTTATACTTTTAATGTCTCAATGTCCATACACTGGTTATAATAACAACAGTCTCATGGTCCCTACACTGGGTATAATAACACATGTTTCATGGTCCATTTACCGGTTATAATAACAAATGTCTCAAGGTCCATACACCCGTTATAATAACACATGTCTCATGGTTCATACACTGGTTATAATAACAAATGTCTCATGGTCCCTACACTGGTTATAATAACAAAAGTGTCATGGTCCCTACACTGGTTATAATGACAAAAGCATCATGGTCCATACACTGGTTAGAATAACGAAAGTCTCATGGACCATACACCGGTTATAATAGCAAATGACTTATGGTCCATACACTAGTTATAATAACAAAAGCATCATGGTCCATACACTGGTTAGAATAACGAAAGTCTCATGGACCATACACCGGTTATAATAGCAAATGACTTATGGTCCATACACTAGTTATAATAACAAAAGCATCATGGTCCATACACTGGTTAGAATAGCGAAAGTTTCATGGACCATACACCGGTTATAATAGCAAATGACTTATGGTCCATACACTAGTTATAATAACAAAAGCATCATGGTCCATACACTGGTTAGAATAACAAAAGTGTGATGGTTCATACACTGGTTAGAATAACAAAAGTGTGATGGTTCATACACTGGTTAGAATAACAAAAGTGTCATCGTTCATACACTGGTTAGAATAACAAAAGTGTGATGGTTCATACACTGGTTAGAATAACAAAAGTGTGATGGTTCATACACTGGTTAGAATAACAAAAGTCTCATGGTCCCTACACTGGTTAGAATAAAAAATGTTTCATGGTCCATACACTGGTAATAATAACAAAAGTGTCATGGTCCATACACTGGTTAGAATAACAAAAGTGACATGGTTCATACACTGGTTAGAATAACAAAAGTGTCATGGTTAATACACTGGTTATAATAACAAATGTTGCATGGTCCCTACACTGGGTAGAATAACAAAAGTGTCATGGTTCATACACTGGTTAGAATAACAAAAGTCTCATGGTCCCTACACTGGTTAGAATAAAAAATGTTTCATGGTCCATACACTGGTAATAATAACAAAAGTGTCATGGTCCATACACTGGTTAGAATAGCGAAAGTTTCATGGACCATACACCGGTTATAATAGCAAATGACTTATGGTCCATACACTAGTTATAATAACAAAAGCATCATGGTCCATACACTTGTTAGAATAACAAAAGCATCATGGTCCATCCACTGGTTATAATAACAAAAGTGTCATGGTCCATACACTGGTTATGATAACAGTTTTCCATCGCCACGGCTCTTTGCTACGTTAAGTCACCGGTATGGTTGATAGATGGAATTACATGTTGTGTTGTTACGTCATAGGGTTCACAGCTGTTAGAGACAGAACCCATTTTCCTTTATATGTTAATACCAAAATTATTTGTGTATTTAAATATATATTTTTTGTTTGTGCTATATAAGATGAACAACTCCTGATCTGTTTGTACTCCTAAGAAATAGATATCTGAATTATATCATTGACAAAGCGTTCACTACACTTTGTGAGAAGTTGGCTTGATGCACTTTACATGCAATGATAGATACAAATGTAAAACTGATTTTACAAGCACATATTAGCATATATATTACAGTCCTTTCATTATCAAAAAAACTGGTACTAGGTACCCTCGGAGCCCCGGAGTAGCCAGAGTACCGACCTGTGGTGTACTAGCTACACTTGACGAACCGGAGTAGCCAGAATACCGACCTATGGTGTACTAGCTACCCTCGGCGCCCTGGAGTAGCCAGAGTACCGGCCTATGGTGTATTAGCTACCCTCGGCGCCCCGGATTAGCCGGAATACCCGCCTGTTTGTACTAGCTACCCTCGGCGCCCTAGAGTACCGTCCTGCGGTGTGCTATATACCGTTGGTGCCTTGGAGTAGCCGGAGTGCCAGCCTGTGGTTTACTAGCTACCCTCGGCGCATCGGAGTACCGTCCTGCGGTGTGCTATCTACCGTTGGCGCCTTGGAGTAGCCGGAGTGCCAGCCTGTGGTTTACTAGCTACCCTCGGCGCACCGGAGTAGCCGGAGTACCGGTCTGTGGTGTATTAGCTACCCTCGGCGCCCCTGAGTAGCTCGAGTACCGGCCTGTGGTGTACTAGCTACCTTCGGCGGCCTGAAGTAGCCGGAGTACCGGCCTGACGTGAACTATCTTCCCTCGGCGCCCTGGAGTGGCCGGAGTTCCGTCCTGTGGTGTACTATCTATCGTTGGCGCCCTGTAGTAGCCGGAGTGCCAGCCTGCGGTTTACTAGCTTCCCTCGGCGCCCAGGTGTAGCCGGAGTACCGGCCTGTGGTATATACAAGCTACCCTTGACGCCCCGGAGTAGCCGGGGTACCCGCCTGTGGTGTACTAGCTACCTTCGGCGCCCTGGAGTAGCCGGAGTACCGGACTGTGGTGTACTAGTTACCCTCGGCGCCCTTGAGTGGCTGGAGTTCCGTCCTGTGGTGTACTATCTATCGTTGGCGCCCTGGAGTAGCCGAAGTGCCAGCCTGTGGTTTACTATAGCTAGCTTCCCTCGGCGCCCCGGAGTAGCCGGAGTGCCGGCCTGTGGTATTCAAGCTACCCTTGACGCCCCGGATAAGCCGGAGTTCCCGCCTATGCTGTACTAGCTACCCTCGGCGCCCCGGAGTAGCCAGAGTACCGGCCTGGGGTGTACTAGTTACCCTCGGCGCCCCGGAGTAGCCAGAGTACCGGCCTATGATGTACTAGCTACCCTCTGCGCCCTGGAGTAGCCTGAGTACCGGCCTATGGTGTACTAGCTACCCTCGGCGCCCTGGAGTAACCGGATTACCCGCCTGTGGTGTACTAGTTACCCTCGACGCCCCGGAGTAGCCAGAGTACCGGCCTATGGTGTACTAGCTACCCTCGGGGCCCTGGAGTATTCTGAGTACCGACCTGTGGTGTACTAGCTAGCCTCGGCGCCATGGAGTAGCCAGAGTACCGGTCTGTGGTGTACTAGCTACCCTCGGCGCCCTGCAGTAGCGGGAGTACCGACCTGTGGTTTATCCTTTATATACTGTGTTATTAGACTTTGGTATATCAGAAATACTTTGACGTTCGGTCATTACAACATCTCTGTTATCTTCTATCACTTAACTTAATGTAGTGTTATTAGCAGTAACACACACACGTAGACATGAAGCTGAGTTTCGTCACGAGTACTCTTAATTTACTGGGAGGAGAATAGATAAATGTCTCCTTCGAGTCTACCTCCTGTCGATATTCTTATATATGAAGTTACATTGTAGTTTCTGCAGTGTATGTAGATGAGGGCTGGTAACCACAGAATAAGGACGGAGAGAGACGGCTTTATCTTACCTCCCCCACACTCACTTTGTAATGTAAACATAAAACAGTGAAGATGACATATTCCTAGAGAGATTTGATAGACACTGGAATGGGTTTAATCATTCTATCATACACCGGTGACTATAGGTACACATAACAGGACATATATCTCCTTTTAAAGTTTTTGATTGATGTAGAACGTCAGAAAGTCTCACTAGGGTTTCAGTGAACACTGAGGTTGGCGCGCACTTTGTGTTGTCTTGTATATCGGCTCGTGTCATCACACTTCCCATATATGGATAGCAAGGTTATTTATCTATGTCTGTCGCTGCAGATGTTTTAATAGAAAAGAAAAAAACAAGCTAGATATATACTTATATACAACATTTACAACCTAGTCAATATTTACCAGCTTGTAGGGAGTCCTAATTTCAGAGACTATTGAGTACGGGTTAAGGTTGGTAGGTGTAACTTTTCTACATAGCATTTTTCAAGGCACCAGAAGCACGAAGCCTTTCATTGGTCACACGTGCTGTGGTTCGTGATATTTGATTGGATGCAATGTTAAAGCGTTGCTGGCTTTTTATCTGTGTTTAAGATGCTTAACCCCTTTATTCGTAAAATTGATATCAAATCTACATTTGTATTCAATCAGAATTAATTAAAACTCAATATATGTTTTAAGTTTTGCACTTATAGTATGCAGCATCAGATTTTAGTCACGTGCTATAGTATGTGGAATCTTATTGGATGTTTCTGCTTTACAACTTGACTAGTGAATAAAAGCAAGCAGCATAATCCAGTCGGAGTTACTGTCTTGGACGTTACGTCCCTGTTTAACTGGGTGACAACTCCCTGTGTTGAGGACGTAACGTCCCTGTTTAATTGGGGGGACAACTCCCTGTGTTTAGGACGTTACGTTCTTGTTTAACTGGGTGACAGCTCCCTGTGTTTAGGACGTAACGTCCCTGTTTAATTGGGTGACAGCTCCCTGTGTTTAGGACGTTACGTCCCTGTTTAACTGGGTGACAGCTCCCTGTGTTTAGGACGTAACGTCCCAGTTTAATTGGGGGACAACTCCCTGTGTTGAGGACGTAACGTCCCTGTTTAATTGGGGGACAACTCCCTGTGTTGAGGACGTAACGTCCCTGTTTAACTGGGGGACGACTCCCTGTGTTTAGGACGTAACGTCCCTGTTTAACTGGGTGACAACTCCCTGTGTTTAGGACGTAACGTCCCTGTTTAACTGTGTTAATAAGGTAATGTGTTGTTGACAGAATTAGCATATGACAAATTACTGACACAAGCTCTGAGATTGCTGTCAAATCCTAATTTATCTATTTTATGCGTTTTTAAAGGAGTAATGTTGAATAATACTTTGTTAAAACTGACCAATGAAAAAATGAAGATCATCACTCAAATTTGTTATCCGATGCTAATATAAAACTGACGTAAAAAGTGAATGTGATTATTTTGTTTACAGGATTTTTTTATAAAATGTACTCTGCAAATAATAATCTTTATATGTTTTAGCGTGATTGGCGTTTCATGACTTCAAATACATTTTGAAAAAGTGACAAATATTGTTATTGTTGTTACTAGTCAGATAATAAACAGCTGCTTACGCACAAAACAGATCTAACATACTTTTTTTTAAATGAAAGGAAGAACAAATATAACTCAATATCATTTGAAATAACTCGTTTCATAATTGATGGAAAATAAATAAATTTTACTTATTTTGAAAATATAACTTCACTTGGGCGGTTTCGCACCGACCATTTAGCGTGATGACATGTACAAAATTCGTATTTAAGCTTTACAGGCAGTAGGTAATAATACGATATTACTTGCTTGACTAATAGAGCAGATAAAATATGGAACCCTAACGACTGAATGACTTGCATATAAATTAAGATGTACGAAGTGTGCAGAGCAACAACCAAGAGAAATAAAACCCCGTGCGCAAGTTACCTATATTTATTTACTCCATGTCATTATCGTTATTTTTTCTGCATAGCAATAATTTTTAATATCCATACAACATTTAAGAAAATGTGTAATTGTATCTGTGAAGTTACATATAGTAGATATGTAACTTGTTATCTACTGTAGTTTAATAGTTCCGTTGGGAATAAGTCAGATTAACTAATACCATTCTCTGTTGCGAGGTTTTACATATTTCTATAAGTCAGATTTACTAGTACCATTCTCTGTTGGGAGGTTTCACATATTTCTATAAGTCAGATTTACTAGTACCATTCTCTGTTGGGAGGTTTCACATATTTCTATAAGTCAGATTTACTAGTACCATTCTCTGTTGGGAGGTTTCACATATTTCTATAAGTCAGATTTACTAGTACCATTCTCTGTTGGGAGGTTTCACATATTTCTATAAGTCAGATTTACTAGTACCATTCTCTGTTGGGAGGTTTCACATATTTCTATAAGTCAGATTTACTAGTACCATTCTCTGTTCAGAGGTTTTACATGTACGAGGGGTTTCAGAGTTAGGAGGTTCTGTAATAGTGTAACATCATTGTGCGGGAGGTTTCAGGGTTAGGAGGTTCTGTAATAGTATAACATCATTGTGCAAGGGGTTTCAGGGTTAGGAGGTACTGTAATAGTGTAACATCATTGTGCGGGGGGTTTCAGGGTAGGAAGTACTGTAATACTGTAACATCATTGTGCGGGGGGTTTCAGGGTTAGGGGGTACTGTAATACTGTAACATCGTTGTTCGGGGGGTTTCAGGGTTAGGAGGTACTGTAATAGTGTAACATCATTGTGCGGGGGGTTTCAGGGTAGGAAGTACTGTAATACTGTAACATCATTGTGCGGGGGGTTTCAGGGTTAGGGGGTACTGTAATACTGTAACATCGTTGTTCGGGGGGTTTCAGGGTTAGGAGGTACTGTAATAGTGTAACATCATTGTGCGGGGGGTTTCAGGGTTAGGAGGTACTGTAATAGTGTAACATCATTGTGCGGGGGGTTTCAGGGTTAGGAGGTACTGTAATACTGTAACATCATTGTGCGGGGGGTTTCAGGGTTAGGAGGTACTGTAAAAGTGTAACATCATTGTGCGGGGGGTTTCAGGGTTAGGAGGTACTGTAATAGTGTAACATCATTGTGCGGGGGGTTTCAGGGTTAGGAGGTACTGTAATAGTGTAACATCATTGTGCGGGGGGTTTCAGGGTTAGGAGGTACTGTAATAGTGTAACATCATTGTGCGGGGGGTTTCAGGGTTAGGAGGTACTGTAATAGTGTAACATCATTGTGCGGGGGGTTTCAGGGTTAGGAGGTACTGTAATAGTGTAACATCATTGTGCGGGGGGTTTCAGGGTTAGGAGGTACTGTAATAGTGTAACATCATTGTGCGGGGGGTTTCAGGGTTAGGAGGTACTGTAATAGTGTAACATCATTGTGCGGGGGGTTTCAGGGTTAGGAGGTACTGTAATAGTGTAACATCATTGTGCGGGGGGTTTCAGGGTTAGGAGGTACTGTAATAGTGTAACATCATTGTGCGGGGGGTTTCAGGGTTAGGAGGTACTGTAATAGTGTAACATCATTGTGCGGGGGGTTTCAGGGTTAGGAGGTACTGTAATAGTGTAACATCATTGTGCGGGGGGTTTCAGGGTTAGGAGGTACTGTAATAGTGTAACATCATTGTGCGGGGGGTTTCAGGGTTAGGAGGTACTGTAATAGTGTAACATCATTGTGCGGGGGGTTTCAGGGTTAGGAGGTACTGTAATAGTGTAACATCATTGTGCGGGGGGTTTCAGGGTTAGGAGGTACTGTAAAAGTGTAACATCATTGTGCGGGAGGTTTCAGGGTTAGGAGGTTCTGTAATAGTGTAACATCATTGTGCGGGGGGTTTCAGGGTTAGGAGGTACTGTAATAGTGTAACATCATTGTGCGGGGGGTTTCAGGGTTAGGGGGTACTGTAATACTGTAACATCATTGTGTGGGGGGTTTTAGGGTTAGGGGGTACTGTAATACTGTAACATCATTGTGTGGGGGGTTTCAGGGTTAGGGGGTACTGTAATAGTGTAACATCATTGTGCGGGGGGTTTCAGTGTAAGGAGGTACTGTAATACTGTAACATCATTGTTCGGGGGGTTTCAGGGTTAGGGGGGTACTGTAATAGTGTAACACCATTGTGCGGGGGGTTTCAGTGTTAGGAGGTTCTGTAATAGTGTAACATCATTTTGCGGGAGATTTCAGGGTTAGGAGGTTCTGTAATAGTGTAACACCATTGTGCGGGGGGTTTCAGGGTTAGGAGGTTCTGTAATAGTGTAACATCATTGTGCGGGGGGTTTCAGGGTTAGGAGGTTCTATAATACTGTAACATCATTGTGCGGGGGGTTTCAGGGTTAGGAGGTACTGTAATACTGTAACATCATTGTGCGGGGGGTTTCAGGGTTAGGAGGTACTGTAATACTGTAACATCATTGTGCGGGGGGTTTCAGGGTTAGGAGGTACTGTAATACTGTAACATCATTGTGTGGGGGGTTTCAGGGTTAGGGGGTACTGTAATACTGTAACATCATTGTGGGGGGGTTTCAGGGTTAGGGGGTACTGTAATACTGTAACATCATTGTGCGGGGGGTTTCAGTGTTAGGAGGTACTGTAATACTGTAACATCATTGTGTGGGGGGTTTCAGGGTAAGGAGGTACTGTAATAGTGTAACATCATTGTGCGGGGGTTTCAGGGTTAGGAGGTACTGTAATACTGTAACATCATTGTGCGGTGGGTTTCAGGGTTAGGGGGGTACTGTAATACTGCAACATCATTGTGTGGGGGGTTTCAGTGTTAGGAGGTACTGTAATACTGTAACATCATTGTGCGGGGGGTTTCAGTGATTGGAGGTACTGTAATAGTGTAACATCATTGTGCGGGGGGTTTCAGGGTTAGGAGGTACTGTACATGTAATACTGTAACATCATTGTGCGGGGGGTTTCAGGGTTAGGAGGTACTGTACATGTAATACTGTAACATCATTGTGCGGGGGGTTTCAGGGTTAGGGGGTACTGTAATAGTGTAACATCATTGTGCGGGGGCTTTCAGGGTTAGGAGGTTCTGTATTAGTGTAACATCATTGTGCGGGGGGTTTCAGGGTTAGGAGGTTCTGTAATAGTGTAACCGACTATAGTTTTATCTGCTATGCTATTTCGTTGAATTTACACAAAACACAATTTTTCCTGGACATTTTTACTGCACCGTTAAGTAAACATCAATCATCCTCGAGGTTTGCCTGCAGTAGATCTAACTCTAGTATAATTATATGAACAATTCAGTAGATATTTTATAGAAAACATATTTCCGTTTCAAAACTGGTTTTAATTCGTTACAGGAGTATTTCTGCTTGGCCCAAGCTGACGTGTGCTGTAGTACTACAAAGCTCCCCTAAACAAGCTGACGTGTTCTGTAGTACTACAAAGCTCCCCTAAACAAGCTGACGTGTTCTGTAGTACTACAAAGCTCCCCTAAACAAGCTGACGTGTTCTGTAGTACTACAAAGCTCCCCTAAACAAGCTGACGTGTTCTGTAGTACTACAAAGCTCCCCTAAACAAGCTGACGTGTTCTGTAGTACTACAAAGCTCCCCTAAACAAGCTGACGTGTTCTGTAGTACTACAAAGCTCCCCTAAACAAGCTGACGTGTTCTGTAGTACTACAAAGCTCCCCTAAACAAGCTGACGTGTTCTGTAGTACTACAAAGCTCCCCTAAACAAGCTGACGTGTTCTGTAGTACTACAAAGCTCCCCTAAACAAGCTGACGTGTTCTGTAGTACTACAAAGCTCCCCTAAACAAGCTGACGTGTTCTGTAGTACTACAAAGCTCCCCTAAACAAGCTGACGTGTTCTGTAGTACTACAAAGCTCCCCTAAACAAGCTGACGTGTGCTGTAGTACTACAAAGCTCCCCTAAACAAGCTGACGTGTTCTGTAGTACTACAAAGCTCCCCTAAACAAGCTGACGTGTTCTGTAGTACTACAAAGCTCCCCTAAACAAGCTGACGTGTTCTGTAGTACTACAAAGCTCCCCTAAACAAGCTGACGTGTTCTGTAGTACTACAAAGCTCCCCTAAACAAGCTGACGTGTTCTGTAGTACTACAAAGCTCCCCTAAACAAGCTGACGTGTTCTGTAGTACTACAAAGCTCCCCTAAACAAGCTGACGTGTTCTGTAGTACTACAAAGCTCCCCTAAACAAGCTGACGTGTTCTGTAGTACTACAAAGCTCCCCTAAACAAGCTGACGTGTTCTGTAGTACTACAAAGCTCCCCTAAACAAGCTGACGTGTTCTGTAGTACTACAAAGCTCCCCTAAACAAGCTGACGTGTTCTGTAGTACTACAAAGCTCCCCTAAACAAGCTGACGTGTTCTGTAGTACTACAAAGCTCCCCTAAACAAGCTGACGTGTTCTGTAGTACTACAAAGCTCCCCTAAACAAGCTGACGTGTTCTGTAGTACTACAAAGCTCCCCTAAACAAGCTGACGTGTTCTGTAGTACTACAAAGCTCCCCTAAACAAGCTGACGTGTTCTGTAGTACTACAAAGCTCCCCTAAACAAGCTGACGTGTTCTGTAGTACTACAAAGCTCCCCTAAACAAGCTGACGTGTTCTGTAGTACTACAAAGCTCCCCTAAACAAGCTGACGTGTTCTGTAGTACTACAAAGCTCCCCTAAACAAGCTGACGTGTTCTGTAGTACTACAAAGCTCCCCTAAACAAGCTGACGTGTTCTGTAGTACTACAAAGCTCCCCTAAACAAGCTGACGTGTTCTGTAGTACTACAAAGCTCCCCTAAACAAGCTGACGTGTTCTGTAGTACTACAAAGCTCCCCTAAACAAGCTGACGTGTTCTGTAGTACTACAAAGCTCCCCTAAACAAGCTGACGTGTTCTGTAGTACTACAAAGCTCCCCTAAACAAGCTGACGTGTTCTGTAGTACTACAAAGCTCCCCTAAACAAGCTGACGTGTTCTGTAGTACTACAAAGCTCCCCTAAACAAGCTGACGTGTTCTGTAGTACTACAAAGCTCCCCTAAACAAGCTGACGTGTTCTGTAGTACTACAAAGCTCCCCTAAACAAGCTGACGTGTTCTGTAGTACTACAAAGCTCCCCTAAACAAGCTGACGTGTTCTGTAGTACTACAAAGCTCCCCTAAACAAGCTGACGTGTTCTGTAGTACTACAAAGCTCCCCTAAACAAGCTGACGTGTTCTGTCGTACTACAATGCTCCCCTAAACAAGCTGACGTGTTCTGTAGTACTACAAAGCTCCCCTAAACCACTGTTTAGATTAACCCTGTATAACGGTAAATACTTATATAGAGGTCCTCCTACCAGTCATCGTTGGTTATCGTGTTAATCTACATGTAACTAGAGTGAAATGATCATGATATTCAGCTATCATGTATCACGACTATTGGTTCCTTTTTCGCAGAACGTTCAGATATCATATCTACAAAACCGTATGTTTCCTGGAATGCATGAATCCTGTTCCGGTCGGGGACACAATTGTCATGAACGATGACATCACAATGGAAGATGACATCACAATGGAAGATGACATCACAATGGAAGATGACATCGCAAAGCATTGTTACTTGATGTTATAATTAGAAGAGTGACCAATGAAATAACGTCCAGAGTTTCCGAACTCCTAGCAGGTTTATCCGACTATGTCATATATGGTATTATACTCGTGTAATCAAACTTAAGGTGCTGCGATAGGTCAAAACAGTGGCAGCATATTCCAATGCAACGACAAGTACTACTTTTATTTACTAAAGGTGCTGCATTTTTTTTTTTTTTTTTAATTTAAAGTTTTTGCTATTAAAATTTCAAATGTTATTTTGTCATTATTATTTTCAATGCATTCAAAGCCGTTCATTATTTTATTTTTTGGGTTTTGATCCATATAGAGTCAGCTGATTACAATTATATAATTGTTTCATTCGTGTCCATGCCATAATGAATCAAACGAGTGTCATATCAAATTATTCATAGTATTGTCGTTCCGCGCAGAGAAAAGTAGTTCCAGATACATATTCGGATGTGATACATGTACAGAGTGTGAAGAGCGGACCCTCCGTATTTCGGACATTGAAACTATCTTTCCAATTGTGTTATATTGTAAGTGATTACATCAATAGCTTTGATCATAATGCCTTCTAACCGGGATAAATAGTATGTACTATTTGTTTTCTAACGTAAGGTGTTCACCACAACACTGGGTATTCACGTAGACCAGTAGAGCACCGCAGAGTACAGAGACAGAATATGTCGCGGTTACGTCTGTTGTGGATCATACTGCACACATGACTGCATGCTACCTATCCGGGTATGTCCTATAGTTCACTAACGACTTCATTCTGTTAGGTTTTTTCCCATTTAGTCCTATATAATACCCGAATCTCGTATTTCTCAAACAGATTTGTTGAAGTCGGTGTGGCGTTGATACCCAGGGTAAGACCGTATTGTAGTTTGGCGCGGATACAGGACCACTAAATCAGGTACGCTTTATCATACACGTTTTTAAGAATAGGAATCAAGTATAACACACATGTAAGTATACTCAGTAAGATTTCCGACGGAGTAATCAATTATAACACACGTGTAAGTAAACTCAGTATGTTTTCCGACAGAATACTATTAACATTCTGGTATATAAAATTTAAATTTACTCATTTTTAAAAAGAATATCATTTTTTTTCAAGGTCATAGAAATATATATAACGTTGACCCTCTATTGGTATGTGACATCCGCTATGCTAGAATGTGTATGTGTATGTTGGTGTGAGTCAGAGCTGCCGTGGTGTTGTGTATACCAACAATGACACGTGCCGCCGTGGTGTTGTGTTTACCAACAATGACACGTGACGCCGTTGTGTTGTGTATACCAACAAAGACACGTGCCGCCGTGGTGTTGTGTTTACCAACAATGACACGTGACGCCGTGGTGTTGTGTTTACCAACAATGACACGTGACGCCGGTGTGTTGTGTCTACCAACAATGACACGCGAGGCCGTGGTGTTGTGTTTACCAACAATGACATGAGCCGGCGTGGTGTTTTGTATACCATCAATGACACACGACGCCGGTATGTTGTGTTTCCAACAATGACATCAGCCGCTGTGGTGTTGTGTATACCAACAATGACACGTGACGCCGTGGTGTTGTGTGTACCAACAATGACACGTGACGCCGTGGTGTTGTGTTTACCAACAATGACACGTGACGCGGTGGTGTTGTGTTTACCAACAATAACATCAGCCGACGTGGTGTTGTGTTTACCTACAATGACAGGTGACTTCGTAGTGTTGTTTTTACCAACAATGACATCGGCCGCCGTGGTGTTGTGTTTACCAACAATAACATCAGCCGCCGTGGTGTTGTGTTTATAAACAATGAAATCAGCCGCCGTGGTGTTGTATTTACCAACACTTACACGTTCCGCCGTGGTGTTGTGTTTAACAACACTGACACGTGCCGCCTTGTGTTGTGTTTAACAACACTGACACGTGCCGCCGAGGTGTTGTGTTTACCAACACTGACACGTGCCGCCGTGGTGTTGTGTTTACCAACAATAACATGAGCCGCCGTGGTGTTTTGTTTACCAACAATAACATGAGCCGCTGTTGTGTTGTGTTTACCAACAATGACACGTGACGCGGTGGTGTTGTGTTAACCTACAATGACATCAGCCGACGTGGTGTTGTATTTACCTACAATGACACGTGACGCCGTTGTCATTGTTTACCAACAATGACATCAGCTGCCGTGGTGTTGTGTTTACCTTCAATTACACGTGACGCCGTGGTGTTGTGTTAACCAACAATGACACGTGACGCCTTGGTGTTGTGTTAACCAACAATGACACGTGACGCCGTGGTGTTGTGGCTACCAACAATGACATGTGACGCCGTGGTGTTGTGTATACCAACAATGACACGTGACGCCGTGGTGTTGCGTTTACCAACAATGACACGTGAGGCCGTGGTGTTGTGTTTACCAACAATGACATGAGCCGCCGTGGTGTTGTGTTTACCAACAATGACATCAGCCGCCGTGGTGTTGTGTTTACCAACAATGACACGTGACGCCTTGGTGTTGTGTTTACCAACAATGACATCAGCCGCCGTGGTGTTGTGTTTACCAACAATGATATCAGCCGCCGTGGTGTTGTGTTTACCAACAATGACATCAGCCGCCGTGGTGTTGTCCGTCTACCCACGACGCATTAGTAACAGCATCGTTTTCCTCAAGACAGTTAATTCATTTACATGCTGTTTGTAATATATCGATGGCGATCGATGTAGTAATTAATGTAAGCTGAAACTTCCTCAATTTAGTTTAAATATATCAGGGCATTAACGTATGCTAAACTGTTCCCTAAATGGATCTTTTATTTTTTCTTTAAATTTACACATAATTATGTGTCGTACAAAGCGTGCAAGGTAAATATTACATAATCCCCGATACCGTGGCATCCGTTTCTTTGTTGAATATTACAGTTGATAAGTGGGTGCCTTATCGTTATATCCTGACGCCATCTTTGTTTGCTATGACCTACCTAATAACCCCTTAACCAACTATTGTACCCCGTATCCCCGTACGAGAAGGTATAGTGTGGCGTCCATACTTTACAGTGACTTATCTTATTGTAAATTATTGAAGCGTAATGCTTTTGTGGTATCATGGTTTACCCTCGTAAAGCAATATCAGCTTTAATTTTGTGTAGGGGAAAAATGTCAAAATGAGTTTTTCTGATTTTTAGACAATGCAAAACAGAAAATGAAGTGTTCTTTTAATATTATGCAGACATTGAAAAAACAGACCCTTTGGTATATCAGCTTTTCGCATAGGCATTGCATTGTTGCATCAATTGATTACTTTGAATGAAAAAATTACGATGACGAAGTGAAGATTAAATACTTTGCAATAAAACTATAGAGACGTGTTTACTCGACAAGCTGTGAACCGTTGGTGTAGTATGTCCTCTTACAGTTGTAGTGTGTGAGACGATGGTGAAGTATGTCCTTTTACAGTTGTAGTGTGTGAGACGTTGGTGTAGTATGTCCTCTTACAGTTGTAGTGTGTGAGACGATGGTGCAGTATGTCCTCTTACAGTTGTAGTGTGTGAGACGTTGGTGAAGTATGTCCTCTTACAGTTGTAGTGTGTGAGACGTTGGTGTAGTATGTCCTCTTACAGTTGTAGTGTGTGAGACGTTGGTGTAGTATGTCCTCTTACAGTTGTAGTGTGTGAGACGTTGGTGTAGTATGTCCTCTTACAGTTGTAGTGTGTGAGACGTTGGTGTAGTATGTCCTCTTACAGTTGTAGTGTGTGAGACGTTGGTGTAGTATGTCCTCTTACAGTTGTAGTGTGTGAGACGTTGGTGTAGTATGTCCTCTTACAGTTGTAGTGTGTGAGACGTTGGTGTAGTATGTCCTCTTACAGTTGTAGTGTGTGAGACGTTGGTGTAGTATGTCCTCTTACAGTTGTAGTGTGTGAGACGTTGGTGTAGTATGTCCTCTTACAGTTGTAGTGTGTGAGACGTTGGTGTAGTATGTCCTCTTACAGTTGTAGTGTGTGAGACGTTGGTGTAGTATGTCCTCTTACAGTTGTAGTGTGTGAGACGTTGGTGTAGTATGTCCTCTTACAGTTGTAGTGTGTGAGACGTTGGTGTAGTATGTCCTCTTACAGTTGTAGTGTGTGAGACGTTGGTGTAGTATGTCCTCTTACAGTTGTAGTGTGTGAGACGTTGGTGTAGTATGTCCTCTTACAGTTGTAGTGTGTGAGACGTTGGTGTAGTATGTCCTCTTACAGTTGTAGTGTGTGAGACGTTGGTGTAGTATGTCCTCTTACAGTTGTAGTGTGTGAGACGTTGGTGTAGTATGTCCTCTTACAGTTGTAGTGTGTGAGACGTTGGTGTAGTATGTCCTCTTACAGTTGTAGTGTGTGAGACGTTGGTGTAGTATGTCCTCTTACAGTTGTAGTGTGTGAGACGTTGGTGTAGTATGTCCTCTTACAGTTGTAGTGTGTGAGACGTTGGTGTAGTATGTCCTCTTACAGTTGTAGTGTGTGAGACGTTGGTGTAGTATGTCCTCTTACAGTTGTAGTGTGTGAGACGTTGGTGTAGTATGTCCTCTTACAGTTGTAGTGTGTGAGACGTTGGTGTAGTATGTCCTCTTACAGTTGTAGTGTGTGAGACGTTGGTGTAGTATGTCCTCTTACAGTTGTAGTGTGTGAGACGTTGGTGTAGTATGTCCTCTTACAGTTGTAGTGTGTGAGACGTTGGTGTAGTATGTCCTCTTACAGTTGTAGTGTGTGAGACGTTGGTGTAGTATGTCCTCTTACAGTTGTAGTGTGTGAGACGTTGGTGTAGTATGTCCTCTTACAGTTGTAGTGTGTGAGACGTTGGTGTAGTATGTCCTCTTACAGTTGTAGTGTGTGAGACGTTGGTGTAGTATGTCCTCTTACAGTTGTAGTGTGTGAGACGTTGGTGTAGTATGTCCTCTTACAGTTGTAGTGTGTGAGACGTTGGTGTAGTATGTCCTCTTACAGTTGTAGTGTGTGAGACGTTGGTGTAGTATGTCCTCTTACAGTTGTAGTGTGTGAGACGTTGGTGTAGTATGTCCTCTTACAGTTGTAGTGTGTGAGACGTTGGTGTAGTATGTCCTCTTACAGTTGTAGTGTGTGAGAAGTTGGTGTGGTATGTCTTCTTACAGTTGTAGTATGTGAGACGTTGGTGCAGTATGTCCGCTTACAGTCGCAGTGTGTGAGACGTTGTTGTAGTATGTCCTCTTACAGTTGGAGTGTGTGAGACGTTGGTGGAGTATGTCCTCTTACAGTTGTAGTGTGAGAGACGTTGGTGCAGTATGTCCGCTTACAGTTGTAGTGTGTGGGCCGTTGGTGTAGTATTTCCTCTTACAGTTGTAGTGTGTGTGACGTTGGTGTAGTATGTCCGCTTACAGTCGCAGTGTTTGAGACGTTGTTGTAGTATGTCCTCTTACAGTTGTAGTGTGTGAGACGTTGGTGCAGTATGTCCTCTTACTGTTGTAGTGTGTGAGACGTTGGTGCAGTATGTATGCTTACAGTTGTAGTGTGTGAGACGTTGGTGTAGTATGTCCTCTTACTGTTGTAGTGTGTGAGCCGTTGGTGCAGTATGTATGCTTACAGTTGTAGTGTGTGAGACGTTGGTGTAGTATGTCCTCTTACAGTTGTAGTGTGTGAGACGTTGCTGTGGTATGTCCTCTTTCAGTTGTAGTGTGTGAAACGTTGGTGTAGTATGTCCTCTTACAGTTGTAGTGTGTGAGACGTTGGTGCAGTATGTCCTCTTACAGTTGTAGTGTGTGAAACGTTGGTGCAGTATGTCCGCTTACAGTTGTAGTGTGTGAGACGTTGGTGTAATATGTCCTCTTACAGTTGTAGTGTGTGAGACGTTGTTGTAGTATGTCCTCTTACAGTTGTAGTGTGTGATACGTTGGTGTAGTATGTCCTCTTACAGTTGTAGTAGTGTGTGAGACGTTGGTGTAGTATGTCCTCTTAAAGTTGTAGTGTGTGAGACGTTGGTATTGTATGTCCTCTTACAGTTGTAGTGTGTGAGAAGTTGGTGTGGTATGTCCTCTTTCAGTTGTAGTGTGTGAAACGTTGGTGCAGTATGTCCTCTTACAGTTGTAGTGCGTGAGACGTTGGTGCAGTATGTCCTCTTACAGTTGTAGTGTGTGAGACGATGGTGTAGTATGTCCTCTTACAGTTGTAGTGTGTGAGACGTTGGTATTGTATGTCCTCTTACAGTTGTAGTGTGGGAGACGTTGGTGTAGTATGTCCTCTTACAGTTGTAGTGTGTGAGACGTTGGTGTAGTATGTCCTCTTACAGTTGTAGTGTGTGAGACGTTGGTATTGTATGTCCTCTTACAGTTGTAGTGTGGGAGACGTTGGTGTAGTATGTCCTCTTACAGTTGTAGTGTGGGAGACGTTGGTGTAGTATGTCCTCTAAGAGTTGTAGTGTGTGAGACGTTGGTGTAGTATGTCCTCTTATTAGTTATTTCGACATCGTAAGTTTTGATGACATATTTAAAACGATCAAATAATGTTACACTACAATATTTGATATACACTTATACAACAATTATAAAAAAACAAGTTAATCATACTTGTTGGCCCGGATGTTACTGCGAAGGGAGTCTTTTTACTAAGTCATACAGATAAATTGAGAGAAAAAAACCTATTAAATAGTGAAAAACAGTATGTGTCTTAACCATTGGAGCTCCGTGACGTTATCACTGATTGGCGGGGAAATCTCAGACGTCTGCTGGTAATTGTTAACGGTGACTCCATAGTGTTAGGGTCACTGTACCACTGTCATACTGGTT
>NW_018407659.1:8896-8962 GCF_002113885.1 Mizuhopecten yessoensis | reverse complement strand
TGACTCCATAGTGTTATGGTCCCCGTACCACTGTCATACTGGTAATTATTAACAGTAACTCCATAG
>NW_018407659.1:6226-6690 GCF_002113885.1 Mizuhopecten yessoensis | reverse complement strand
TGGTAACTGTTAACGGTGACTCCATAGTGTTAGGGTACCCGTACCATTGTCATACTGGACACGTTTAACGGTGACTCCATAGTGTTAGGGTCCCCGTACCACTGTCATAATGGTAACTGTTAACGGTGACTCCATAGTGTTAGGGTTCCCGTACCATTGTCATACTGGACACGTTTAACGGTAACTCCATAGTGTTAGGGTCCCCGTACCATTGTCATTCTGGTTACTGTTAACGGTGACTCCATAGTGTTAGGCTACCCGTACCATTGTCATACTGGACACGTTTAACGGTGACTCCATAGTGTTAGGGGCCCCGTACCACTGTCATACTGGTAACTGTTAACGGTGACTCCATAGTGTTAGGGTCCCCGTACCACTGTCATACTCTGTTAACAGTGACTCCATAGTGTTAGGGTCTCTGTAGCACTGTCATACTGGTTACTGTTAACAGTGACTCCATAGTT
>NW_018407659.1:3207-3581 GCF_002113885.1 Mizuhopecten yessoensis | reverse complement strand
ACGGTAACTCCATAGTGTTAGGGTCCCCGTACCACTGTCATACTGATACCGTTAACGGTGACTCCATAGTGTTAGGGTCCCCGTACCACTGTCATACTGGTAACTGTTAACGGTAACTCCATAGTGTTAGGGTCCCCGTCCCACTGTCATACTGATACCGTTAACGGTGACTCTCATACTGGTAACTGTTAACGGTGACTCCATAGTGTTAGGGTCCCCGGACCACTGTCATACTAGTAACTGTTAACAGTGACTCCATAGTGTTAGGGTCCCCGTACCACTGTCATACTGGTAACTGTTAACGGTGACTCCATAGTGTTAGGGTCTCCGTACCACTGTCAAACTGATAATTGTTTATGGTAACTCCATAGTGA
>NW_018407659.1:340-540 GCF_002113885.1 Mizuhopecten yessoensis | reverse complement strand
TGTTAACGGTGACTCCATAGTGTTAGGGTCCCCGTACCACTGTCAAACTGATAATTGTTTATGGTAACTCCATAGTGTTCGGGTCCCCGTACCACTGTCATACTGGTAACTGTTAACGGTGACTCCATAGTGTTAGGGTCCCCGTACCACTGTCATACTGGTAACTGTTAACGGTGACTCCATAGTGTTAGGGTCCCCGT
>NW_018407659.1:0-210 GCF_002113885.1 Mizuhopecten yessoensis | reverse complement strand
TGTCATACTGGTAACTGTTAACGGTGACTCCATAGTGTTAGGGTCCCCGTACCACTGTCATACTGGTAACTGTTAACGGTGACTCCATAGTGTTAGGGTCCCCGTACCACTGTCATACTGGTAACTGTTAACAGTGACTCCATAGTGTTAGGGTCCCGGTACCAATGTCATACTGGTAACTGTTAACGGTGACTCCATAGTGTTAGGGTC
>NW_018407658.1:4945-5685 GCF_002113885.1 Mizuhopecten yessoensis | reverse complement strand
TTCAAATTTTTCCTGATGGTCCCTTGGACGCAAAGTTCGAAACATTGAAGCTCGACTGTATATATGATCAAAAGTCTCACAAACCTTGAGTGTCCCATGATACTAGCGTTTAGCACTCCAACACAGCTGATNTGACCCCTACAAGGATGGAAATGACCGGGGTCATGGCAGGGTACAGCATATCTGTAAAGATCTATAGAAACACACGGAAACAAAGTAAGTCTTAGTCTACCTGTGGTTTTTTCTTGTCCGTGTTGGAATTTTAGCTATAGACTGAAAACCTTATTCTTTGGTATAAATAAAACATATCTATTGTCCATAAATGTACGGTATACTCTCAAAAATATCGCATATTCTGGAAAATGTGCAGTTACCAGGGATTTACTTCTCGGTACAGAGACAAAAGGGAGAACTATATTAAAGTTATTGTGATAAACGAATGCATAGAAGTGTGGCAGGGTTCAATTGTACATAGGATTAAGGTTGCCTTCTAGCTTCAAGCTAGAGGGAATTTCCCTTTAGCTCCGTGGTAGAGCGTCCGACAAGGAACCTGGATATCGAGGGTTCGATCCCCGGTGGAAGCACACTATTCTCTTCCGTGTTACAAAATGGTGTCTGTGGCCCTCTCTGTGGTGACAGGGAGTTAGAGTCTGGGTTGTGGTGTTCGAGGGCGAACACATTTAAAAAGGGGGGAGTAGTGTGGCAGGGTTCAATTGTACATAGGATTAAGGTTCGAGCTT
>NW_018407658.1:0-539 GCF_002113885.1 Mizuhopecten yessoensis | reverse complement strand
TAGGGTCAAACTTCAAAATATATACTTTACATTATTCAAAAGCGATGTTTTAAAAGATATTCTGCACACTAATACTACAATATACTGTACTTATAATGGAAACACAATTTTAGTNTTAGTTCCTTTTTCTTAATCAATTAGCAATACTGCACAAATTTTCAACCAATTTTTTTATTTTTTTTATTAGCTGTGTTGGAATATTTAAGCTGTGTGTTTGTCTCGAGAGTAATTAAAGTTGCATGTTTGTCTTCAGAAAGATTTGTCTGTTAGTCTTCAGAACAAAAGATGAAAATTTAAGTTGTGTGTATGTAAAAATATAGTAAATTCGAAACTAACGTACCGTATCAATAACAAGTTATTGGAAGCTTTGAATCTGTAAACCCATATTTTCTACTCAATACACTGAACACAAACAGTAACTAAACATTACAGAATGTCTTTCTAGTCTGTCAGTTGTAAATCTAAGAAATAAACTAGTTTATTTAAGCATTGACCTGCTTTCAGTTGGCATTCAGAGGCAATATGAATGCCGACTGAAA
>NW_018407657.1:1421-1990 GCF_002113885.1 Mizuhopecten yessoensis | reverse complement strand
CATTTGTTAACGTTCAACTTTTATCTACATACTTCGTATAGGTAAAGCTGCCCGTGACATGTATATGCGTGTACTGGCCGTAGAGGAACCGTCTCTGAGGATACTGATTTTCTCACCGGGTTGCTCCGACACCGACATGGCAAAACAAGTTGAGAAAACGTGTATGGATAAGTCTGTTGTTGAAATGTTACAAAGTACGTGTGTTCATGCTATTACCAATGCTAACAAATGTTTAAGTAGTCTTTGAAAGATGTGTTAAGTAGTAACTAACCATTTTTTTAACATGCTACTTCATCTTTTATTGCATTTGTGATGTGGCGACAGACTATTTCTATTCAGTTGCTACAGATTTCATTAAGTAGTTTTATATTAAATGTGTTAAATATAAATTCACAGTAACACTTAATATCACACATAAATAAAGTATAAAGTAGATTACTGTCGTGTATTGACAATATATAATGACGTGTTTCTATATCTGAATACAATGCGAGCCATTTGTATAGGCGTTGAGTAAATATTCATATATGTTCCATAAAATGCAAGGTGTGTTAATTAAAACTTTTAAA
>NW_018407657.1:0-539 GCF_002113885.1 Mizuhopecten yessoensis | reverse complement strand
AATACATAAACCTATTGGCAAAATGTCTAACTATTTATTTTGGTAAGGTGATGCGTAAACTATTCTCAAAAATGTAATGTCATGTAAACGAACATTCATTTGACTTTGAATTTGAATTGTTGTAATTATAATAGTGTGGTGAGACATAAATTAACGCACAAAATACAGCAATATCGACGAGCAAGTAGTACACTTATAATGGACATGTACATCAAAGTACACAATCTATCAGACGACAGGCAGACTGTTTACCCATTCATTGACCTTGACAGATGCACTCCTCTATACGTAGATAAGAAATTCAGTTTAAACAAGGCACATATAACACCGATTAGAGATAAACCTACCCATGTGACATATTTTTATATTACATAGCTCAACAAAATGTCTCAAACAAAGGCAGTACCGATGTTATTACACTAATGTTAATCATTTCTTATTTCTGTATGTAATGAAATATCTTGATTAATATGACTGCTATTATCGTGCTACCTTACCCCCTATGGTCATTGCTCAATTTAGCGTACCTTATAATCATA
>NW_018407656.1:837396-931509 GCF_002113885.1 Mizuhopecten yessoensis | reverse complement strand
TTTGGACAATAGTCACCCAATAATTCTCCACCTGCCTTCCCATGTCTTATTTCTTGTCTTTTATCTAATTTTCTTTCACTTTTGGTTTGATCGTTAACACTCTCATTAATACACAGAAAGGAAAATATGTTTACAGTCTAACTTTTAAATTTGCCAAAGCATCTTTAATAGACCATCCACCATGAATGTTATGTAAAATAAATTCCATTCAATAAGATTTTATCAGTTTGGATGTAAAAACTTTGATATCATTATGTGAAAATTGTATCTTCAATGTTGATTAGTTGTAAGTAATGAGATGGGCCAATGACAATAAGCGTCACATAACCACTTAGGCTGAAATGACATACATGACTAACAGTTTAATATTTATGCAACAAAAATCCATAAGATAAGGTATGTTGATTTAAGACTTATTTGTGGTGGTTGTACCTACAGGGAACTAAGAAGTACATGGTGCCCCACTTGGTCAGTAAAGCTACGTCTGAAGCCTCCACTCTCATCAAACTGATGGCCACACTGCTCAACGTACCTGTAAGTACCGTCACAGGTGGTCATTATAGACGGGGGATCATTATAGACAGGGGATCATTATAGATGGGGGATCATTATAGACAGGGGATCATTATAGATGGGGGATCGATATAGACAGGTGGTCATTATAGACAGGGGATCAGTATAGACAGGGGATCATTATAGATGGGGGATCGTTATAGCCAGGTGGTCATTATAGACAGGGGACCATTATAGACAGGGGATCATTATAGACTGGATCATTATAGACAGGGGGTCATTATAGACGGGGAATCATTATATACTGGGGATCATTATAGACGGGGGGTCATTATAGACAGGGGATCAGTATAGACAGGGGATCATTATAGACGCGGAATCATTATAGACTGGGGATCATTATAGACGGGGTATCATTATAGACGGGGGATCATTATAAACAGGGGATCATTATAGACTGGATCATTATAGACAGGGGATCATGATAGACAGGGGATCATTATAGATGGGGGATCGTTATAGACAGGTGGTCATTATAGACAGGGGATCAGTATAGACAGGGGATCATTAGAGACGGGGGATCATTATAGACTGGGGATCATTATAGACGGGGGGTCATTATAGACAGGGGATCCTTATAGACAGGGGATCATTATAGACGGGGAATCATTATAGACTGGGGATCACTACAGACGGGGGATCATTATAGACGGGGGATCATTATAGACAGGGGATCATTATAGACTGGATCATTATAGACAGGGGATCATTATGGACAGGGGATCATTATAGACAGGCAGACATTGTAGACAGGTGTTACTGTGTTGCCATGGCTATAGATAAGTTGATGTGAATTAATGTTTCTATAGACTGGTTTTACAGTGTATTTATTAAAAGTCAAGGAAGGGGCCAAGAATTTTTGTTTAACTTTGTATACAGGAACAACATGATAACATTAGCGTTGTAGTGCTGTTCTTGCAAAAAACTTAAGTCTTCATAAAATTAACGTTTTGTGAGTATGGACAGGTAGTTATTAATGACAGATGTTACTGTATTTATTTTTATGACAATTGACAGATGTCATCGTACTTTTAGAAACAGTCCATAGCTACCATGTATGAAAGAAACGGCGAACAAAGCCTATATTTTCTTGTTTAAATTTATATGCAAGAGAAATGTTCAGACCTTCTTTTCATAAGTTAATAAAGAAATGTTTCCGTGATGTTTGCCTCTATGAAAGATGAATATTTTATGTTTTTGACAGAGTCCTCTATGAAAGATGAATATTTAATGTTTTTGACAGAGTCGTATGAAGCTTCTACTGGAGATGATTAAGTACACCTATACCTACTTGGTGTGTCACTGTGGTAAGGCCGAGATGGAGCGAGCCATCACCTTCCTACAGGTACTCATATAATACATACCTGTATTTAAAAACCTTGCAAAAGTGTAATTATATCTTCAGGTATTCCATTAATATATATTTATATTCCCCACTCATACTAACTTACATTTAATAACTACTGGTACCCTCATGACTATAGAAACAAGCATACATTTACTTCACACTCTGTCCCTTGTTTTCGTCTGTCTGTCACACTTTCCTGTTTGGATCTTATGTTTCATGAAAACGGTATTCAAGTGGTGTGCAGTGCCCAAGAACGATAACTACAGATATAATACCTGTTTGTCAGATTCCCTCTTATTTTATTTTTCGAGTCAAGTTTGTTTCTGGAAGTATCCACAGTCCCACTGATCTTCTTGCTCCAACTGGTACTCAGATACCATTTAACAGTAATACAGTAACTGATTTACAATGTAATGATATTTACAGAATGAAACTGAGGTTGACCTGGGTGGACTTGTACGACTTCACTTCCAGAGGACTCACCAGGAGTTACTGCTGCGACTCAGCACTGACTATTCACAGGTAAATACAGGTGACAGGTGAGCAGAGTTACTGCTGCAACTCAGCACTGACTATTTACAGGTAAATACAGGCAACAGGTGACCAGAGTTACTGCTGCGACTCAGCACTGACTAATTACGGGTAAATACAGGTGACAGGTGAGCAAAGTTACTGCTGCGACTCAGCACTGACTATTTACAGGTAAATACAGGCAACAGGTGAGCAGAGTTACTGCTGCGACTCTGCACTGACTATTCACAGGTAAATACAGGTGACAGGTAAGCAGAGTTACTGCTGCGACTCAGCGCTGACTATTCACAGGTAAATACAGGTGACAGGTAAGCAGAGTTACTGCTGCGACTCAGCGCTGACTATTCACAGGTAAATACAGGTGACAGGTAAGCAGAGTTACTGCTGCGACTCAGCGCTGACTATTTACAGGTAAATACAGGCGACAGGTGAGCAAAGTTACTGCTGCGACTCAGTACTGACTATTTTCAGGTAAATACAGGCGACAGGTAAGGAGGTTGACCTGGGTGGACTTGTACGACTTCACTTCCAGAGGACTCACCAGGAGTTACTGCTGCGACTCAGCACTGACTATTTACAGGTAAATACAGGGGACAGGTGAGCAGAGTTACTGCTGCGACTCTGCACTGACTATTCACAGGTAAATACAGGTGACAGGTAAGCAGAGTTACTGCTGCGACTCAGCGCTGACTATTCACAGGTAAATACAGGTGACAGGTGAGTTTCAGGTAAATACAGGTGACAGGTGAGCAAAGTTACTGCTGCTACTCAGTACTGACTATTTTCAGGTAAATACAGGCGACAGGTGAGCAGAGTTACTGATGCGACTCAGCACTGACTATTCACAGGTAAATACAGGTAACAGGTGAGCAGAGTTACTGCTGCGACTCGGCACTGACTATTTACAGGTAAATACAGGTGACAGGTGAGCAAAGTTACTGCTGCGACTCAGTACTGACTATTTTCAGGTAAATACAGGCGACAGGTGAGCAGAGTTACTGCTGCGACTCAGCACTGACTATTCACAGGTAAATACAGGTAACAGGTGAGCAGAGGTAAATACAGGCGACAGGTGAGCAGAGTTACTGCTGCGACTCGCCACTGACTATTCACAGGTAAATACACTGGTGACAGGTGAGCAGAGTTACCGCTGCGACTCAGCACTGACTATTTACAGGTAAATACAGGTGGCAGGTGGGCAGAGGTAAATACAGGCGACAGGTGAGCAGAGTTACTGCTGCGACTCGGCACTGACTATTCACAGGTAAATACACTGGTGACAGGTGAGCAGAGTTACTGCTGCGACTCAGCACTGACTATTAACAGGTAAATACAGGTGACAGGTGAGCAGAGTAACTGCTGCAACTCGGCACTGACTATTCACAGGTAAATACAGGTGACAGGTGAGCAGAGTTCCTGTGCGACTCGGCACTGACTATTTACAGGTAAATAAAGGTGACAGGTGAGCAGAGTTACTGCTGCGACTCAGCACTGACTATTCACAGGTAAATACAGGTCACAGGTGAGCAGAGGTAAATACAGGCGACAGGTGAGCAGAGTTACTGCTGCGACTCGGCCCTGACTATTCACAGGTAAATACAGGTGACAGGTAAGCAGAGTTACTGTTGCGACTCAGCACTGACTATTTACAGGTAAATACTGGTGACAGGTGAGCAGAGTTACTGCTGCGACTCATCACTGACTATTTACAGGTAAATACAGGTGACAGGTGGGCAGAGGTAAATACAGGCGACAGGGGAGCAGAGTTACTGCTGCGACTCAGCACTGACTATGCACAGGTAAATACAGGTGACAGGTGAGCAGAGGTAAATACAGGCGACAGGTGAGCAGAGTTACTGCTGCGACTCAGTACTGACTATTTACAGGTAAATACAGGTGACAGGTGAGCAGATTTCCTGTGCGACTCGGCACTGACTATTTACAGGTAAATACAGGTGACAGGTGGGCAGAGGTACATACAGGCGACAGGTGAGCAGAGTTACTGCTGCGACTCAGTACTGACTATTTACAGGTAAATACAGGTGACAGGTAAGCAGAGTTACGGCTGCGACTCAGCACTGACTATTTACAGGTAAATACAGGCAACAGGTGAGCAAAGTTACTACTGCGACTCAGTACTGACTATTTTCAGGTAAATACAGGCGACAGGTAAGGAGGTTGACCTGGGGGGACTTGTACGACTTCACTTCCAGAGGACTCACCAGGAGTTACTGCTGCGACTCAGCACTGACTATTCACAGGTAAATACAGGTGACAGGTAAGCAGAGTTACTGCGGCGACTCAGCACTGACTATTAACAGGTAAATACAGGTGACAGGTGAGCAGAGGAACTGCTGCAACTCGGCACTGACTATTCACAGGTAAATACACTGGTGACAGGTGAGCAGAGTTACTGCTGCGACTCAGCCCTGACTATTTACAGGTAAATACAGGTGACAGGTAAGCAGAGTTACTGCTTCGACTCAGCACTGACTATTTACAGGTAAATACAGGCAACAGGTGAGCAGAGTTACTGCTGCGACTCAGTACTGACTATTCACAGGTAAATACAGGCGACAGGTAAGCAGAGTTACTGCTGCGACTCAGCACTGACTATTTACGGGTAAATACAGGTGACAGGTGAGCAGAGTTACTGCTGCGACTCATCACTGACTATTTACAGGTAAATACAGGTGACAGGTGAGCAGAGTTCCTGTGCGACTCGGCACTGACTATTTACAGGTAAATACAGGTGACAGGTGGGCAGAGTTACTGCTGCGACTCAGCACTGACTATTTACAGGGAAATACAGGTGACAGGTGAGCAGAGGTAAATACAGAGTTACTGCTGCGACTCGGCACTGACTATTCACAGGTAAATACACTGGTGACAGGTGAGCAGAGTTACTGCTGCGACTGAGCACTGACTATTTACAGGTAAATACAGTTGACAGGTGGGCAGAGTTACTGCTGCGACTCAGCACTGACTATGCACAGGTAAATACAGGTGACAGGTGAGCAGAGTTCCTGTGCGACTCAGCACTGACTATTTACAGGTAAATACAGGCTGCTGCGACTCAGCACTGACTATTCACAGGTAAATATTTACAGGTAAATACAGGTGACAGGTGAGCAGAGTTACTGCTGCGACTGAGCACTGACTATTTACAGGTAAATACAGTTGACAGGTGGGCAGAGTTACTGCTGCGACTCAGCACTGACTATTCACAGGTTTACAGGTAAATACAGGCGACAGGTGAGCAGAGTTACAGCTGCGACCCAGCACTGACTATTCACAGGTAAATACAGGTAACAGATGAGCAGAGTTGCTGCTGCGACTCAGCACTGACTATTCACAGGTAAATACAGACTGACTATTCACAGGTAAATACAGGTAACAGATGAGCAGAGTTGCTGCTGCGACTCAGCACTGACTATTCACAGGTAAATACAGACTGACTATTCACAGGTAAATACAGGTAACAGATGAGCAGAGTTGCTGCTGCGACTCAGCACTGACTATTCACAGGTAAATGCAGGCGACAGGTAGACAGAAGATTTAACAGGCAATAAGGCCATGTCTGGTAATAAGCCCATCTCTTTAACAAATGTTATTTCATGACTATTTACAGGTAAATACAGGTGACAGGTGGGCAGAGTTACTGCTGCGACTCAGCACTGACTATTCACAGATAAATACAGGCGACAGGAGAGCAGAGGTAAATACAGGCGACAGGAGAGCAGAGTTACTGCTGCGACTCAGCACTGACTATTCACAGGTAAATATTTACAGGTAAATACAGGTGACAGGTGAGCAGAGTTACTGCTGCGACTGAGCACTGACTATTTACAGGTAAATACAGTTGACAGGTGGGCAGAGTTACTGCTGCGACTCAGCACTGACTATTCACAGGTAAATGCAGGCGACAGGTAGACAGTAGATTTAACAGGCAATAAGGCCATGTCTGGTAATAAGCCCATCTCTTTAACAAATGTTATTTCATTGTCCTATGATCTGACAGCCCAACCCCTTATTTTAGCCAGAAATAATGTATTGTCCCCCTGGGTTTATGTTGGGATAAATTTGGCATATAAAATATCCAGATTAATTATTTTAGAGAAATCAGTGAATGTTGAGAGTCAGAAGAAAGCTTAGAAATAATATTCTTCAGATGTAGTTTATATTTACACCAAGTAATTGTAAGTAATTGTAAAATGGAGTTCCTTTACACCTGATAAGATTTTGGTGGCCATTGGTCAAGGTTCAAGGGTTTAAGTCACACTTGACCACCTTTGAAATGAGAAAATATCTTGTGAACTCTTCAGCAGACTGTTTCTACCTTGAGTGTAACCAGTTGTCACTTCTACTCACCTGCTATTGGTAACTGTTTCCATCATTTAGGTATTCAATGGATTGCGTGTACTGGCGACCTATGATGAGAGCTATCAGGGACCTAAAGATATCACAACCTCGGAACAAATGGTAAGAGCTATAGCACATCTACACAATCACACCACAGTTTTATCAAAATGTCTGACAGAAAATTGTTTATATTTCTGTCTGACTTGCAGAATGTCCTTGTTGTCTATAGTATCTGTTGTACAGTTTTCTTGAAGAAACCAACACAATCATGCTACCTGGGTTAACCTGGAACTCATTACCAACATCACTGGCCCTTAGTGAGGAATTACCTTCTTTCAAATCCTCACTTGAAGGTTACCACCGGTCTCTTTACTAATTCTTTGAAATGCCACCTCCTAGGGTCAATTGCACTCCGACCTTGGAGTTCTGATCCTTGTAATGGAAGAAGAAGAAGCCAAGGATTGGCCCCTTCCTAGGGAAACAGTTGAATTTAGCTCACTAAACCATAAACTCATATTTACAGATCTACAGCATACTTACTTTTAAGCACCTTTGGTTCCTTAGACCTGTAAATCACTTGCAGTGTAAAAGAAGACTAGCTCCTCACAGCTAGGTACAAAACTTTGTAATTTAGGTTTTTCCCCCTCAGATTCCAAGGAGAGCCAAAAAATTGAGATATTTGCAATATAAAAAAACGTTTGCTGTGATTACTTAAATATTCAGGTGATTGATACAGGCCCTGTGGGTCTCTTGCTGAATGTGCAGATTCTTGTTTGTTAGTCCCCCACCGGGAACTGCAGTTTTGCGTCATGTCTGTCCATCCTTCAGCTATCTTGTCCGGGCTCTGTCTACTACACTACTTGTCACTGAAACTTCATACTTGATGCATGGGTTCACCTTGGTGAGGCGATGTGTCATGTATCAAAAGTAGGTCACTCTGACCTACATTTTGACCTTTGACCTACATGAAAGAAAAAGATTGTCCGGGCTCTATCTCCTACACTACTAGTCACTGGAACTTCATACTTGGGGTATGGGTTCACCTTGGTGAGGCGGTGTGTCGTATATCAAAGTAGGTCACTTTGTTTTTGACCTTTGACCTGCATAAAAGAAAAAGTTTGTCCGGGCTCTATCTCCTCCACTACTAGTTAATGGAACTTCATTTTGGGGTATGGGTCTGTCAAACATTCATATATAGAATTAGTTTCAGCACAAATTTATCATCTGTGCATTCGGTGAGGGACTACATAATGCTTTACATATTTACTTGTTGTAGGCAGCCTATCTACAGCCCCGCCTGTTGGGTGTGATCGCTTTCTTTGACTCACAGCTGCTGACAGTGAGCATACCTCTGGAGGACAAAATACTGGTGAGTGTGTAATATATGTGATAGTAATTGTGATATAAATGTGTGGTGTTGGTGTGTGATGAAGGTGTGTGTGTAGTGTTTGTGATAAAAATGTGTGGTGTTGGTGTGTGATGAAGGTGTGTATGTAGTGTTTGTGTGAACTATGTGTCTAGCGTAGGTGACTATTTGTTTGAGGTTAATGTTGAAAAGAAAGAGCAATATCCCTGGTGTAGCAATCAGGTGGGGGGGGGTGTCAATTTGAGTTTCTATAACACACATATCCTTTGCTGACAAACTGACATAGCTAAGTTTGTAATCGATAGCAATGTGTGTAATAGGACCATAACATTTACTCAAACATTCTTTGCTTAAGTATTGTATATGGTTGGTATCGAAGTGTAAATTTTTATGTGTACAATACAAATTCAGTCTGAAAATGTTAGAAACTCTGAATAAATTATTCTGATACATATTTTGTGGCGTTGTTATTTTGATAGACATTGGAGAGTTTGACTTCCATCATTCGTCTGATGGGATCTAAGTACATCGGTGTAATCCGTCACAAAGTGGTCAACACTCTCAGGTAAGTAATGGGCAGGTTTAACAGGTCTAGAATGGTCCTCTAAAACATACAATTACATAATTATAATATATGTGCTGTTTATATCCTGCAGTAAGTCCAGTGGACCAAACATGATCCCTCACTCAAAGTAGGGGAGGGACATATAACAGGACAATGTTTGAATTTTATTGAACTGAAATAGATTTTGGTGGGCTTATTACCAGGCATGGGCTTATTGCTGGATAAATACAAGTACCGTCACATTTAACCACTTGTTAACTATCACATAACATGACTTGACGATTTCTGTCAATTAAAACATGTGTATACATATTATTTACTTATATTATAAAAAGAAAAAATCTCAACAGCAAGTCTTTTAATAGTACTTCCATCTCATCAAGGAGTTCTTCAGACTGTTTATTTGAAGTAGACATTATGACGTTATAAACTATGACGTCGCATTATAGTTCGCTATAGCAACGTCCGCTATGTATGGGTACCCGCCATAGCAACATCACAGCAATAGAAATACATAATGTTGGTCTTATTCCCTACAGGATTGGCCTCAAGTGTAAGGACAGACAGATGATGGAGGTGTCGTGTCGGGCTTGGAACTGCTTTGTTACCAGGTATATCATCTTACACATCAGGGGTCGGGCACATTGAGGTGCACACACTCACATGGAGTATGCGTCGCGACTCGTTAAACTGATCGTGGTGGAAGGTTTTTTTGAGTAATGGTTCTGAAATTGATATATTCTACTATCTAATCAATATATAAGTAAACTTCACTGCACACGAAAAGCGCAAGTATTTCCACACTGCGAACATTTCGACTGTACTGTAAACACTTTGAGAAACACAGACTGCAGTATACACTGAAATTCACATACTTTTTTTTATTAATTTTGGCCCATTGGGAAACCTGTGTATAAATCCTTGTTACAGTTAATGCCTTGTTTTGTGTATGACAGCCTGGAGTTGTCCTTCCTTTTGACAATTATTGTCTTGTTTTGTGTATGACAGCCTGGAGTTGTCCTTCCTTTTGACAATTATTGCCTTGTTTTGTGTTTAACAGCCTGGAGTTGTCCTTCCTTGTGACAGTTATTGCCTCATTTTGTGTATGGCAGCCTGGAGTTGTCCTTCCTTGTGACATTTAATGCCTTGTTTTGTGTATGACAGACTGGAGTTGTCCTTCCTTGTTACAGTTATTGCCTTGTTTTGTGTATGACAGCCTGGAGTTGTCCTTCATTTTGACAATTATTGCCTTGTTTCGTGTTTGACAGCCTTGAGTTGTCCTTCCTTGTGACAGTTATTGCCTCATTTTGTGTATGACAGCCTGGAGTTGTCCTTCCTTGTGACAGTTATTGCCTTGTTTTGTGTTTAACTGCCTGGAGTTGTCCTTCCTTGTTACAGTTATTGCCTTTTTTTGTGTATGACAGCTTGGAGTTGTCCTTCCTTGTGACAGTTATTGCCTCATTTTGTGTATGACAGCCTGGAGTTGTCAATCCTTGTGACAGTTATTGGTTTGTTTTATGTTTAACTGCCTGGAGTTGTCCTTCCTTGTGACAGTTAATGACTTGTTTTGTGTATGACAGCCTGGAGTTGTCCTTCCTTGTGATAGTTAATGACTTGTTTTGTGTATGACAGCCTGGAGTTGTCCTTCCTTGTGACAGTTATTGCCTTGTTTTGTGTTTAACTGCCTGGAGTTGTCCTTCCTTGTGACAGTTATTGCCTTGTTTTGTGTTTAACTGCCTGGAGTTGTCCTTCCTTGTGACAGTTATTGCCTCATTTTGGGTATGACAGCCTGGAGTTGTCAATCCTGGTGACAGTTATTGGTTTGTTTTATGTTTAACTGCCTGGAGTTGTCCTTCCTTGTGACAGTTAATGACTTGATTTGTGTATGACAGCCTGGAGTTGTCCTTCCTTGTGACAGTTATTGCCTCATTTTGTGTATGACAGCCTGGAGTTGTCCTTCCTGGGACAGATGATGTCACAGATAATTGCCACCCTGCTGCCACTGTTGGAGCCACTCCCCAGACAGGTTGCCGAAATTTTCTCCTACATCATTGTGGAAAACAGGTTTGTGTTAACTGTATTAACTGTTTGTGATAGGAGCGTTGTTGAGGAGTTTATGCCTGAAGAATATCTAGCCTGATGTTTTGTGTATTGGGCTGCAACAATATATCGTGGGACGATATATCACAATATTTTGAAAACGGTACGGTACACAATATTTTTTGGGAGGTTAGGATACACCCACGATATTTTCAGGATTTTGTCGTTTCTGAGTTTAGTCTACTCATATCAGTTCCAACATGGTGAATGACAGCTCCAGCTTGGCATGCACGTCGAAAGATGTGAATTGTATGAAACTTTGAAGTCATGCCCATTTTGGACCAAATCTATTTCCTGTTGTAATATTGCAACATACATTTTCTCTTTGATTCTACTGTTACTATATGTATCGAGATATGTATTGTATCATCATGTATCATTGCAGCCATACTGTGTCTAAAGAATGGTTTTGCACCTGATATTGTCTCGCCTAGCTGCTGTATTGATAACATAAAAGGTCACCTGACTACATAAACAAAACACAGAACAAACGTAGAACAAGACTGATATATGCTAACATAACATGTTTGTGTCTGATGAATATGTCTAATGAATCACAACTTATTTCGTTCTTGCAGGGAAGAGCTACATGCACATTTCAATGAGATCTACTTTCTCCCCGACATTCCAGAGCTGGCCGAGTGTAATGGTATCCTGAAGCAGTATGTAGCCAGTCCGTCCAGGTAGGCTGTGTATAATCATCCTCTGTTTATCTCTTTGGTACCACAATTTTCTGTTCTCCGCTTTGTTGTCCCCTGCTGGGGAAATATTGAAGAGACCAAAATGATCTATTTCACATATGGCGTTTCAGTGAAATCTGTCTAATCCAACATCTGATAATTACAGCATACCGACATCCTGTCTAACGGAGTATTCCAACAACCTGTCTTATCTGACATTTACTTATAATGCTATTTCAAAATTATCAAATAACAAGCATGCATTCTCTGACACCCTGTCTGACCAATCAATTGGGTTCAATCCACAGGGTGTCAGATTAAACAGCTTTCTTTGTACTCAGATTCTCTGAAATAAGATAATTTAACAGTTGGCAAAAAGAAAAATGTTATGAAAAAGTGGCGAGGGCTTTACTGTGGTAAGTTGAATCCCCCCATTGCAAAGTCGTGATGGGCACCATTGTCTCAACTTCGTGATGAAAAGTTCAACCTCTCTTGTTCATCTAACAGTTGAAATATATGGGCTCCTTTGGGCCTCAGTGTAGTCTTTTGTGATTTACTATACTTGTGTATTATTTTGCGACATCCAGTCAGTCAGACCTGCGGACGACCTTGACCTACTCCACAAAAGGGATATCTCACGAGAGTGTGGACGTCAGAAGACACGCCCTGTCCAAACTCCGCAAACTTCTCCGCGATGAAAAGGTGAGCAAAATACATTCAAGTAAACCTCATTACTTTGGTGGGATGGGACTGACCTGGGACAGAGACAAATTGATGACCAGATGTATTGTATACAAGATAGGGCTGTCCCATGTATTAAAATAGTGACATGGGTTTGGGAGGATGGGGGTCAAGGAATAATTCGAATATGTATATTACGTGACATTTTATAAGCGTGATAGGACATTCCGCAGGAGAAATCGTACCAGTGTTGTCTTTTTCATAGAAGTTGATTATTGTACCAGTATGTTTTCTATCCCACAGGAGAAGTTGTACCAGTATGTGAACAGTAACGAGACAGCTGATCCTGTTATCTCCAACCTGGTGTCACTGGTAAGGCTAAAAACTCATTTTTACTACTGCTCATAAATATAACAACCACCCTCAGATACAAATCGTACTCTGTAGATTTGTAATTGGTGTCTTTTGTTAAATTTCTACTTGCCTTTTTTTGAACATGTGCACATTTAAACAAGTTATGTAAACGTTAACAGAAATTATGTGTCTTTAATTTGCTACAGCTCCTGCAAGGATGTAGGGAGACAGATCCACGGTCCCAGTGCCTTTATGCAGAATGTATTGGAGAGTTGGGTGCCATAGACCCAGGCAGGTATGCAAAAATATTCCTCATATACATAGGCTTCAATGACTATTGGAACAGGATAACGTCGTTATTACAATTTAAAGTCATCTGAGGCAAAGAATCATGTAAACTATGGGATCCCTTTGTTAAATGGGTCAAATCATCTGAAATTTCTAAAACCATCTTCAGACCCAGTAAGCCTAGAATCAATTACTTTTCATGGATGGAAAGGTGTCAGGTGCTTTATAAAATAGTGAATATCATCACCCATGGTCATATATTCTCCCTTGGGGAGGGGGTAAAATGGAAATCATATAAATGCTTATTGGAACTATATGGGGTTTGAACTATATGGGGTTTTATTTTGACGGTATGCAAATTCTGATGTTGACCCACCCCAGGAGTATGATTTGAACAGGATTGCGATATTCCTTTGATTTTCTTCGATTGGAAATCTGTTAAAATTTGATAATGTGCTAAATTTTGAGTTCCCTAAAATACGCCTATTACTGTATTTAATGAGTGTGCGGTAGTTTAGCGAGTTGGAGTAATACCTGAGGCTGCTTATAGTCTATTGAAGTTTTTAAATAAATATTTTCTTGGGCTGAATCTTGCCTAGTATATTCCCACTAAGTCCTTTTCTCGTGCTTTTTGCCTGGCTAAATGAAGTGTTTCAGTAACGATATAGCATGTTTCCTACAGGTTGGAGTTAATGTGTAACAACCCCAAAAGAGACTTTGCCAACTTCCACGCAAATATAGAAGAGGACAATTTTGCTGTTGGCCTTATCAATGAAGTGATCAATGCCTTCCTTGCTGCTCCAGAGTCCAGAATACAGGTAAGTCTAGATTACAGGTGAGTCCAGAATACAGGTAAGCCTAGAATACAGGTAAGCCTAGAATACAGGTAAGTCTAGATTACAGGTGAGTCCAGAATACAGGTAAGCCTAGAATACAGGTAAGCTCAGAAAACAGGTAAGTCCAGGTAAGTCTAGAATACAAGTAAGTCCAGAATACAGGTTAGTTCAGAATACAGGTAAGTCTACAGGTAAGTTCAGAATACAGGTAAGTATGGAATACAGGTAAGTTCAGAATACAGGTAAGTCTAGAGTACAGGTAAGTCCAGAATACAGGTAAGTTCAGAATACAGGTAAGTCTAGAATACAAGTAAGTCTAGAATACAGGTAAGTTCAGAATACAGGTAAGTCTAGAAATACAGGTAAGTCTGGAATACAAGTAAGTCACATAAGTCTAGAATACCGGTAAATCTGGAATACAGGTAAGTCCAGAATACAGGTAAGTCTAGAATACAGGTGAGTTCAGAATACCGGTAAGTCTAGAATATAGAATACAGCTAAGTCTAGAATAGAATACTAGAATACAGGTAAGTTCAGAATACCGGTAAGTCTAGAATATAGAATACAGCTAAGTCTAGAATAGAATACTAGAATACAGGTAAGTCTAGAATGCAGAATACAGCTAAGTCTAGAATAGAATACTAGAATACAGGTAAGTCTAGAATGCAGAATACAGCTAAGTCTAGAATAGAATACTAGAATACAGGTAAGTTCAGAATACAGGTAAGGTGGACTTCTCACTCCCTGTTTACTTAAACTACAGATAAATCTGTCTTGACTCAACTGTCTTTCTCTAAGTGAATTTCTTGTTACATAGCCTGGGTTTGGATACAGTTTAATGCTTCAGTCTGACCCATTTATCTGTCCATTGTGATAGATTATATAGTTTAATTGTTCTCATGAAACAGTATATACTAAAAAGGTCATTGATACTGGGAGAATGATTCTGAACATTGTAGTATTATTAACGATTTGTACTTCCAGGACACAGCTGCATTTGCCTTACAAGAACTGCTGAAAACCTACAAAATAACGGAGCCGAAGACTAGTGACCGAAACTCTGGCCGTATCTGGAAAAGGTTCCCTGATCATGTCCAGGAGATTCTCATTCCATTCCTCAGCTCCAAGTAAGTTTAAAAGTAGTTCAGAAAATCATTTAGAAATATTCACAGACTTCAGCCTATTAAGATTAGCTCATTGGGTCCGAAGGACCAAGGTGAGCTTATGCCATACCGTGGCGTCCGCGTCCATCCGTCAACAATTTGTTTAAACGACTTCTTCTTCCTAACCACTGATTGGAATATAACTAAATTTGACTGATAGCATCTCTAGGTAGTGGGGAATCAAAATTGTACAAATGGTGGGGCTGATCCCCAGGGGGCTGAGGGGCAGGGCAAAAAGGGGGCAATTTGGCTATATTGCTTTAAGCAACTTCTTCTCAGGAACAAAGGGATGGATATCAACCATATTTGACTGGAAGCATCCCTATGTGGTGGGTATTCAAAATTGTACAAATAGTGGGGGGGGGGGCAAAAAGGGGGCAATTTGGCTATATTTCTTTAAGCGACTTCTCTAGAACTATGCCATGGATATCGATCATATTTGGTGGGAAGCATTCATGGGAGGCAGGGATTCAAAATTGTACAAATGGTTGGGCTGACCCCCGGGCTAAGGGGTGGGCCCAAAAAAAGTTTATTACTTGGAAATGGTTGAGATCCCCACCATATAACCATATATACAATTGCTGAGTATAAAGAGAAGAATGCACATTTGCTTCCAGGATGGCACTAGGGGACTGCCCCACCCTTGGAGACTTAACCCCTGGGTCATAACTTTGAAACGGTTGAGATCCCCACCCCAAAACTATATATACAAACGCTAGGCAAAAAGAGACAAATGCAGTCATGATATTAGAATTGACCCTGGGATCTGGCCACAACCGTAGGGACCTAGTTTCTGAGTGACAGCTTGGAAACAGTTGAGATCCCCACCCCATAACCATACATAAAATTGCTCGGCATGAAAAATCGAATACAGATATGCTTCAAGGATTGGCCTTGGGGTCTGGCATGTTCCCTTGGATCTCATTTGGAGAATATTTTGCCATGATTGCTTAGATATCCAGGTGAGCGATACAGGCCCTCTGGGCCTCTTGTTTAAAATTATAAAAGATATATGAATTGTTGAACAAAGCTACATTTACCAGACTGCTAATACAACAAATGTAGTTTTACATCTTTTTTCGGAATTTTTTGCCCTAGTTTTATGATTTTATTGATTAATTGTTTATCACTTGTAGATATGCACTGACCAATTCTACCAAGCATGACTGGTCAAAACAGGTCACACCCATTTACTGCAGCGAGAAGGGACACAACTTTGAAAATTGGGTCAGCACCTGGACAGGCTACTTGTCATCAAAGGTAAGTTCAAGCCAATGTCAAGGTCACATGAGGTCAGCATTTGGATAGGCTATCTGCCATCTATTTTAGAAAAGGTAAAGTTGTTGTAGATAAACGGGGGAAGGGTGTTGGAGGAGAGGAAGTCGGTCGGTTAGTGAAATGAGTGTTCGTTTTGTTTCAGGTAAAGAAAGGGTTTGCCCGTGAAGTCTTCCTGTCCTGTAGTGCTGTCATCAAACACAACGGGAACCTGGCCCTCTACATCCTGCCTTACGTTGTTCTACAGGTTCTCAGGGATGGCACTCCAGACGACATCACAGGTGTAAGTTATTGTATGATATTTTGACAGATTAAGCTATGTCGGTATAGTTAACGTTGTAACTCCTACTTTCTCTTTGAATGATAGATGACCCACATATCCTCAATCAGTTTACAAACTTATTGCATGGCTTCAAGGCCCTCTTCATAGGGAAGAGGGTCTTTGTCCAAGGGGAACAACTGTGCCAAAACAATTCTGTGTTCCATTACAAAGCATAGAGGTCCAATGCCCTCGTGGGCTCATGTCTTGTACAGGAGGGAAATTCCATATGTGGGAGACTCATTGGTCATCCATGCATTGACCACTGACCGCTATGCAATTTAAAAAAAAAAGGGTGACCCCTAACCCCAGTCAGACAAGTAGACATTCATTAAAACAATAAGTCACGGTGTTATAAATAGGACAAGAGCTTGCATACTTGCACCTTGTAAATATTAATTAAATCAACTAAAGTAAATAAGCATACATTTTCAGGAAGGATCCAATAACCACTGTCAAAAGCTGTAACTATGCGTTGGAAACTGTTTTTACAGGCACGTAAAGAAATTCTTAGTTTGTTGGTCCTTTATGAAAAGATAATAAAGATGAAATGAACAAAATATGATCAACAACAGTTTTCTGAGCGTAAGCATTTAGTGGGTTTTGCCGGGATTCGAAACCACAGACTTTAGACTGTTATACTCGAGCTCCCTCTCTAAGTCACAGAGTTATTTGGTCCACGCCCAATATTGCAATAAAGTTAAACCCAAAATGAAATTAGGGAAGGTTTCAATATTAACCACAGCAGCGCAGTGGGACAGGGATTCTTGAATGATGACAAGTGACATGCTGACATCACTGATTTAACGTACTCTTGGTGTATCGATACTGGACTACTTTTTCAGATCCACAATGAGATAACAGAGGTCCTCAATCAGGCCAAGAGACCAGATTCCAAGCAGAAGACAGCCAACCTTCACCACCTGAGTACCCAGACAATCTTCTCTGTGCTCGACTACCTCACCAGATGGATGCACGTCATGCCACAGGTCAAGGGAGTTGACCCTCACACCAAAGGTCAGCATGGAAATGCATCAACATTAATTACCACAACCCATATTCAAGGTCACAAGGATCAAATTTGCTCTAATCTTAAACAGGGATATGTTTCTTCCTTTTTTTTTTAGAGTATTTCTTCTTTTTCTCCTATTTTTCTCACACGTTAAAAAGTTTAGATGTTTTCCTCCTTTTTGAATTTGATTTCCTCCTTTTTTCCAGTCCCTAATCACATTCCTACCTAACTTAGCTGCTTAATAGCCAGGGGGCTAGAGGTATGATAGTCAGCCTGTAGCTTGCTAGGTGAAAGTTTGTCTGAATAAATGACCTTAGCCAACATTCAATGTCACAGGGAAAAAGTTTTGAAAATTGACTTGAGAGACCACCTCTATTAAGAGACCACCTGTGTTTAGGAACAACTTATAAAAATTCCTGTTGCAGTTAGTTACATGTAAACTGAACCTGTACTGAAAGAACAACTGGAATCAGAGACCACCTTATGGTCTTCTAGAAGGTGGTCTCTGAATACAGGCTTGACTATATATAAAGGAAATGGTGCTTGGTTTTGTAATTTTGGAGTTCCTGAGTAGCTGTGACCTTAACCTTTTTATTGACAGTGCCTGTGTGCCATGCTGATTCTACGTACAAAGCTATCCAGGCGTTCCGTCAGGTGATTGACCAGGACCTGCTGGCAGACGCTTGTTATAACTGCAAAGCTTACACTCGTGCTCTTATGCATTTCGAGCAGTTTTTGTCTAGCAAGGGCCACAATATCCAAGAACATCTTAACTTTATGCAGGTAATTAGTCAAAGACTACATGATATTGAATATTGAATGATATTTAAGAATGTAGACAGCTATTAAACACTTGTATATTAATGATTGTTGTTACTTCAGGCTGTATGTGACTATATTTACTGGCTGTATGTGACTATATTTACTGGCTGTATATGTCTATATTTACTGGCTGTATATGACTATATTTACTGGCTGTATATGACTATATTTACTGGCTGTATGTGACTATATTTACTGGCTGTATATGTCTATATTTACTGGCTGTATATGACTATATTTACTGGCTGTATATGACTATATTTCCTGGCTGTATGTTACTATATTTACTGGCTGTATATGACTCTATTTACTGGCTGTATGTGATAATGTGTTTACAGACTGTATGTTATATTATATTTCAGAAGTTGTACGTTGCTCTAGATGAGCCTGATGGAGTGCTAGGTGTGGCCGCAATTAGATTGGCTCCAACATTGACAGAGCAGATTCTCATACATGAAAGTCAAGGTAGGGACACAACGTATACATGGTAGTCAGGGTAGGGACACAACGTATACATGGTAGTCTGGGTAGGGACACAACGTATACATGGTAGTCAGGGTAGAGCTCGAATTTGAAAAAAAAAAAAATTGTTTGTTAAGGGTTTGAAGTGTTTATTATTAGGGTTGTGTATTGGAGATGTGATTACCCTATAGTAATCATGATGTCCATTTGTCTGTCTGCCCTTAAGTACTTTTTTCCAGAGATTATCTCAGATTCCAAATGATTAATCTTTTTGAAATTTGACATGGTGATGCATTGTAATATATAGGTGTGCAAAAGGGGTTAAACAATTCTCAAGTGTCAGGTCACTGTTACTAAAAAAGACTAAGAGGCTGGTGGAGGATGGGGAAGGGAATGGTCAAACACATGGGAGGGCCCTTGCTGACCTGTCGGTGTTCTAGCTTGTAAAGGGTTGAAATGTTGTTATCTCCAGGTCAGCATCAGTGTGCCCAGGCGTGCTATGAGAAAGCAATCCAGAGTGAGGCTGACAATGTAGTTCACCACCAGGGGCTACTGCGTAACTTGATTGAACTGGGAGAACACAGCAAGGCCTTGCTCCACGCCACGGGGGCCGTCGCTGAGAAACCCGACTGGGCTCATCACCTCAACGCATACATGGTGGAGTCAGCATGGAGATTGGGCAACTGGTCGAAACTGGAGAGCTGTATCAAGTCTGTAAGTTCATGATAGCATTAATACATACAGGAGAGCTTCATTAACAGCATTCTTCTTGTATGCAAACCTTTGTCGATGGTCGGTAATCTTGCCTACTTCCAAGTAATATCGTTCTCAAAGAAAAACCTATAACAGATTCAAGAGAAATGCAAACCCAATCAAAATATAATTTCAATATTATGATTCTGATTAGAAAAATGTTCTTAAAACAACATAACTACCCTTGTGTTTCCTGTAATCATTGTCATGTTACATTTTCCCCTAATTTTCCACATACTTAGATCTGACAATTTAAGTGCTTGTTTTGAGCTTTCTACATTTTATTTTATGTACCTTTGGCTTATGATTTAATCAATTCGGCCCTTCTACGTTCAAAAACTTTAAAATATCAGATTTAAGCAAGGCTACTACGTTCAGATATTGCATCGGAGTTACATGACCTTACAATCTGTACTTAATTTGTCTGGTGTTGACTGACAATGCTCACTGTCCGTTTATTACCACTTAATCCACACTGATTAAAAATATTGTACCATAATGTTATCAGTAATTATTTACATTATTTTTGCAGGACAAAAGCAGTAGGAACTGGGCTGTGGGTATCGGGAAGATTTTAATGGCGGCAAAAGATAGGGTAATTATAACATGACAGTACTGTGTGACACGGGTTGGTGACCAACTTGAATATATACTAAGTACAAGCTCATATGTTCAAACTAAGGGCATACTTGATTCTGATGTGCCAGTCATGCCGGGTTTGTGCTTTCCGGCGGCATACTACATACACGCAATATGGCCAACACAAGTCACATTGTCTCTCCAGTCCGGCAAAACTTCTTATCCAATGGCACGTGCCGAATTCACGTGACTTCAGGGGCATAATTGTGTATCAAGTGGTAGTGCCGCCTTCCCGGTGGCGACCGGCATGCCAGAATCAAGTTAGTCCATCAACTTTCTGTGATAATGTGCCTGAATGTTTAAATACAAACACATGTTCAAGTCATGACCACGAATGTTCAGGTATCTGCTGCAGCCTTCAACCTGTGAACAAACTCGTGAGCATTTGTTGTGTTCTGATTCTGTATTTGTCTGGATTTGTAAAATGTTTATTATGGCATTCACTTGTTCATTCTGAATCTTTGAACTGACAGAAATGTATACAGCGAAACATCATCGAAAGTTTTAGTTAAAGGAACATTCGGAGGTGATGTCTATCTGATGTTTGGTTTTAGAAATCTGAGCAACTGCGTAAACAGCTACAGATTGTGAGACGTGACCAGATGGCACCCCTGTCCGCAGCCAGTATGGAGACCGGATCGTACCATCGGGGGTACGAATATATAACAAGGTAGGGTCACACAGAGACAAGTATGGAGCATAGACCATACCACTTGGGATATGAATAATTAATGAGGTAGGCTCACACACACCCAACTATAGAGTGTGGAACATACCAACAGGTACACAAATAAGGTATATCTGATAACTGCTTTAGAGTCACTGTTCTGTCAAATTTGATGCCCACATATGTTACAAGGTCTGGGAAACATATTTTAACCCTGTAAATATACATTCTGCTTATAATATAAGGGGAGGGGGTTCAAATCACAAAACAGCTCAGGAATCACCAGCTTACATTTGATGCCTGAGCTTTGTTGTAATTGGAACCCCTCCCCTGATATTTACATATTTGATACCAATCACCCTGCATAGTGTTTGGTATCCATACTCGGAGCGAAGTGCCCGACTGATTGACACACTTATAACTGATACGACCTTGGCTCTACTACTTTAATTTGATACTGTTTATAAGGTACGATCAATGATGCGCAACCCATGCACTGAGAGGGGGACATAATGCCTGCGCAGTGCTGTACAATATTTAAACAATTTGTTAGTAAATTATTTTTATTTATATTCACATTACTTTGAGAGGGCAGATGTTCTCACCTTTCCGTATTGTTGTGCCCACAGACTACACATGCTAAGCGAGATAGAGGAGAGTGTAGGTGAGCTGATGGACCTTCACACGGAGGACAGCGGCTCCACTGCCAGCAAACATGCCACAGCTGACCTGCTTCGCCAGTGGGAATCTCGTCTACAAGTTATGCAGGTAAGTTAAAAAGATCAAGTCAAGCTTTGATTCATGTGATAAACTGGTCTAAGTTTTCAGCTTATATCTTAATCAACACTATTCAATGCTGTTTACTGTATACATTTTTTTGGGGGGATGAAACAGAAGAAAGAAATGCAACAGTTTTGCCAGAAGGACAATTACATTTAGGGTCTCTTCCACAGTTTTTGTTCTTGCTTTGATTTTGTAAACTTTGCAGCTATTTCACAACCGTTTAAGCTGTACTCCAAATGAATTGTGTTGCTTCATTTCAGTGTTCTTTTCGGATACAAGAGCCGGTTTTGACCCTACGGAGGATTCTATTTACTCTTGCGCAGCAGACCTCAGGTCAAGAGGTGGACCAGGAAATAGGCCACTGGTGGCTGTGGAGTGCTCGAATAGCTCAAAGGTCAGTACTTGTAAAGGTCATCTCCATAGGTCACTTGTGAGTCTGGAGTGCCGGAATAGCTCGAAAGGTCAATAGAAGTCAATGTCATCATGCAGTGTGGGTCACTGGCTCTGAAGTGTTAGAATAGTTCAAAGGTCAGTAATTTTAGAGGTCATCTCCATAGGTCACTGGTGGCTCTTGAGCGCCTCCATAGTTCAAGGTCAATAAATTCAAGTTTATCTTTACAGATCACTTGTGGCAGTGTATTGTCCACATAACTCAAAGTCAAGTCCTCTACAGTTAGACACACTATATATATGGAAATTAAATTTAAGATTTACTTTGCTTCTACAGAGCAGGCCATCTACAGACAGCGTTTAGCTGTCTACTCCAGGCCAGTGACTACAATCTACCCCAAGTGTTCCTGGAGAGGGCTGAGTGGCTGTGGACCAAGGTAGGTAGATATGTGTGGGTGTTCTTGGAGAGGGCTGATCATGAGTGGCTGTGGACCAAGGTAGGTAGATGTGAGGGGGTGTTCCTGGAGAGGGCTGAGTGGCTGTGGACCAAGGTAGGTAGATGTGTGAGGGTGTTCCAGGAGAGGGCTGAGTGGCTGTGGACCAAGGGAGGTAGATGTGTGGGGGTGTTCCTGGAGCGGGCTGAGTGGCTGTGGACCAAGGTAGGTAGATGTGTGGGGGTGTTCCTGGAGAGGGCTGATCATGAGTGGCTGTGGACCAAGGTAGGTAGATGTGTGGGGGTGCTCCTGGAGAGGGCTGAATGGCTGTTGACCAAGGTAAGAAGATTTGTGGGGGTATTCCTGGAGAGGGCCGAGTGGCTGTGGACCAAGGTAAGTTGATGTGTGGGGGAGGAAAGAGGTAGCTAACGTTTATTTTCTGAGGATACTAAGTGACAGCTAGTGTCACTTAGTATCCTCAGAAAATAAACTTTTCTAAACTAGCCTAAGGTTAGAAAATAAACTTTTCTAAACTAGCCTAAGGTTAGAAGGGGAGAATAGTGCAGGAATCGGTTCAATTAGTGGAGGAAGATACTGTATACTGGGTTATTTTCGACGCAGTGTTCTTTTTCACACATTTTGCAGAAGAATTGTTTTAAAATGCTACATCTGTTTTTATACACCCGTCAAATTTGACGGGAGTATTATGGTATGGCGTCGTCTGTCCGGCCAGCCGGCATAAACTTTTGTTTGTCTGGCAATCTTCTCCTACAGTTTTCGACCGATCTCTTTAAAACTTGGTATACATTATAATTTGAAATTGTGTCTCCCTTAAAAAGAATTTTGATTCGAAAAAATTTCCAAAAGTTATTGCCCTTTGTTCATTTCAGTATTTTATTTTTTTGTCCGGAGATTTTCTCCTACATTTTTTATAGCATGTCAGCTAACCACTCTTAGAATTATGCAGATCTTATTTCAATTTATTACATTCTTACTAATAAATACAGATTTTTTGTATATGCGGTACGACACAATTCCTCTAACCCATATCAGCCCTCGCCGTATCACACCCCAAAATCTGTATCAGCCCCCGCCGTATCACACCCCAAAACCCGTATCAGCCCTCTCCGTAATCAGCTCGCAAAACCTGTATCACACCCTCTTTGGAAATTTTCCGTTTTTCAATATTTCAAAAGAAAAATAGATCATAGGATAGTAGCTTTTATTAGTAAGTATGTAATAAACAGAATAAAACATGCCTTTTCCCACATCACACCCAGTATCAACCCTCGACCAATATCAGCCCTCAGGGTGATCTTGCAGTCTCAAGTTGATACTGGGTGTGATATGGAAAAAGGCATGTATTATTCTCTATGTAAAAAAGTAAATACCATGTACACTATATGGCATTCGACGGGCGTATATTGTTCCGCCCCACGGTACTCTCGTTAAGATTGTAGATCATACCACAGACCTGTAACAGAGATGATACACAATAGAAAGTTAGAATGATTCACTAGGTTGAAGGAGAACTCTTTTCCATGAACTCTATACTGTGAAATTATTATTTTCCTGACAAAAACTAGCTTGAATTCAAAGCTGTAAACATTATTTAAAAAATGTGCTAATGTTAGAGGGAAAGGTAAGATGAATCTGGACTAGATTAATGGGAGCGAGTAGAACAGTCACATGATGAAAGGTAAGATGAATCTGGACTAAGATTAATGGGAGATAGTAGAACAGTCACATGATGAGAGGTAAGATGAATCTGGACTAGATTAATGGGAGCGAGTAGAACCGTCACATGATGAAAGGTAAGATGCATCTGGACTAAGATTAATGGGAGCGAGAAGAACAGTCACATGATGATAGGTAGGATGAATCTGGACTAAGATTAATGGGAGAGAGTAGAACAGTCACACATGATGATAGGTAAAATGAATCTGGACTAAGATTAATGGGAGAGAGTAGAACAGTCACATGATGATAGGTAAGATGAATCTGGACTAAGATTAATGGGGGAGAGTAGAACAGTCACATGATGAAAGGTAAGATGAATCTGGACTAAGATTAATGGGAGAGAGTAGAACAGTCACATGATGATAGGTAAGATGAATCTGGACTAAGATTAATGGGGGAGAGTAGAACAGTCACATGATGAAAGGTAAGATGAATCTGGACTAAGATTAATGGGAGAGAGTAGAACAGTCACATGATGATAGGTAAGATGAATCTGGACTAAGATTAATGGGGGAGAGTAGAACAGTCACATGATGAAAGGTAAGATGAATCTGGACTAAGATTAATGGGAGAGAGTAGAACAGTCACATGATGATAGGTAAGATGAATCTGGACTAAGATTAATGGGGGAGAGTAGAACAGTCACATGATGAAAGGTAAGATGAATCTGGACTAAGATTAATGGGAGAGAGTAGAACAGTCACATGATGATAGGTAAGATGAATCTGGACTAAGATTAATGGGGGAGAGTAGAACAGTCACATGATGAAAGGTAAGATGAATCTGGACTAAGATTAATGGGAGAGAGTAGAACAGTCACATGATGATAGGTAAGATGAATCTGGACTAAGATTAATGGGGGAGAGTAGAACAGTCACATGATGAAAGGTAAGATGAATCTGGACTAAGATTAATGGGGGAGAGTAGAACAGTCACATGATGAAAGGTAAGATGAATCTGGACTAAGATTAATGGGAGAGAGTAGAACAGTCACATGGTGATAGGTAAGATGAATCTGGACTAAGATTAATGGGAGAGAGTAGAACAGTCACATGATGATAGTTGATGGATAGGAAGGGAAGGTACATGAATTTGGACCATAACAACAATCATTAAGCTCACTACATCCCGACATTTTCTTTGCCTAACTTTTATATTTATGTTTATCAGGGAGAAAAAGACCAAGCCATCTTGTGTCTGGAGCGAGGAATGTCCGTCCATTTTGAGGATGTTTCCAAATTGAAACTGGACGGTTCAGCACAGACGGACAACAAACGCAAGACATATGCCAAGGTACAAAAATTTCAATAGCTTAACAGCTTAACTTGTAGGAGTGTAAGAACTGTGTTTTGGAACATTTCATCATGGCAGAGCAGTAGGCACTTTTCAATCCATATATGGTGTGTAGCAGTTGGTAATTTCTGCTATATTGAAACATTGATAGACCACCTCTTTTGGGAAATTTAGTGTGTGGGACAAAATGTAAGGTTAACAAGTTAACCAGGAGATTACTCTAACAATGATTTGAATGCTTAAAAACATAATTTTCAGGTAAGATTTATGCAGATAACCACAATGGTAAGTGTTAATCTAGTTGATCTTTAACCTACAGGCATTGCTGTTGTACGGGTGCTACAGTGAAGAAACATCTAAGATGGAGAGTAACGTGATCTTGAAGCAGTACAAAGAAGTGACAGACGTCTACCCAGACTGGGAGGACGGACATTTCCACTTGGCAAAGTATTACGACAAGATCATGACCACTCTGCTGGAGGACAAGGACAAACCTGATCCTTCTCGCCAACGGTAAGGTCACACCTACAACGGTAAGGTCACACCTACAATGGTAAGGTCACACCTACAACGGTAAGGTCACACCTACAACGGTAAGGTCACACCTACAACAGTAAGGTCAAAACTACATCGGTAAGGTCACACCTACAACAGTCAGGTCACACCTAACACGGTAAGGTCACCCCTACAACGGTAAGGTCACACCTACAACAGTAAGGTCACACCTACAACAGTAAGGTCGAAACTACAACGGTAAGGTCACACCTACAACAGTCAGGTCACACCTACAATGGTAAAGTCACACCTACAACGGTAAGGTCACACCTACAACAGTAAGGTCACACCTACAACAGTAAGGTCAAAACTACAATGGTAAGGTCACACCTACAACAGTCAGGTCACACCTAACACTGTAAGGTCACACCTACAACGGTAAGGTCACACCTACAACAGTAAGGTCAAAACTACAACAGTAAGGTCACACCTACAACAGTCAGGTCACACCTTACACGGTAAGGTCACACCTACAACGGTAAGGTCACACCTACAACAATAAGGTCACACCTACGACAGTAAGGTCACACCTACGACAGTAAGGTCACACCTACGACAGTAAGGGCGCACCTACGACAGTAAGGTCACACCTACGACAGTAAGGTCACACCTACAATGGTAAGGTCACACCTACGACGGTAAGGTCACACCTACGACGGTAAGGTCACACCTACAACGGTAAGGTCACACCTACAACAGTAAGGTCACACCTACAACAGTAAGGTCAAAACTACAACAGTAAGGTCAAAACTACAACGGTCAGGTCACACCTACAACAGTAAGGTCACACCTACAACGGTAAAGTCACACCTACAACGGTAAGGTCACACCTACAACAGTCAGGTCACACCTACAACGGTAAGGTCACACATACAACAGTAAGGTCACACCTGTAAGAGTGAGGTCACGCATACAACGGTAAGGTCACACCTACAACAAAAAGGTCAAACCTGTAAGAGTAAGGTCACACATACAACGGTAAGGTTACACCTACAACAAAAAGGTCACACCTGTAAGAGTGAGGTCACACCTACAAAGGAGAGTTCAAACCAAAAACAGTAAGGTCACACACCTGTAAGAGTGAGGTCACATATACAATGGTAAGGTCACACCTACAACAGTAAGGTTGCACCTACAACATTGCCCCTTTTCTGATTGTAGCCTTGGGTTGTTGGATTAAACACACAAACTCCATATAGATTTGGTTTTCTTTATTAATTGACATGAAGAAAAGGGACAAATAAAACCTACAAGACAATAAAATTAACTTGATATGTGAGACATCTCACATAGGGCAAACATCAGAATATAGACAAGGAACGGAACAACAGCAAAATGTGTTACATGTTTATATTATTATTGATAATCTTATACAGTAATATATACCGGGAACAGCTTTGTGTAGTATATTATAAGTAATGTTCAGTACTGACGTATATTGCAGGGCGTCAGTAGAGTAATGCAGACCTGCGACCTAGGGCCCCGGGACCTTACATACAGTGTTAATGGTGGCAGGAAACACAGGACATAGACAAGACATATAACACAGTATATTACATCACACAGTGTTTATATAACTGAATACATGTACCCCTATACATATAGTATAACAATGGGCTACATGATTTTCTCTCCATCAGTTTTTTTCCCCAAGTGTGCTACTGCTTACCTCTTTGGCCAATTTTTTCATGAAACTTGATTGGTACTTTTCGGGCATCTCTTTCAGTTGCACAATTTTGTGTTATGTAATTGATGCAATAAATTTTGAAAACAAAATACTGTACCTTTGTTGTAGAGAGTTTATCCACCATGTGGTGAAATCCTTCGGACAGTCCCTCCAGTACGGTAACCAATACATCTACCAGTCCCTGCCGCGCCTCCTCAGTCTGTGGCTCGACTTCGGCACAAGTGTAGCCGAGATGGAGAAAAGGGACGTGTCCCGAAACCAGCAACTTGCCCACAAACTTCAGATCATGAGAACCACTTTAGCCAAGCTCAATAAGGTATACATTTTGAACTGTGTCAATTTCTCCTAGCAGCTCAAAGTTCATCTAGTTGTGATTTGAGGATTGTCAGTTTCACCTTTTTAATGCTACCAGCATTGAAGCAGCCTTAACAGACTTAGTACTGGAAATAGTATTGTATTGATATAACAGTTGATGTGTAGTGTAGGACATATCACTTAGCGTATAGGATGCATTATGACAAACTATAGAAATGTAAATATATTATTTTTGTTTTACAGTTGGTGTGCAGTCTAGGACAACAGTTAGCCCCCTACCAGTTGTTCACCGCCTTCTCACAGCTGACATCCCGGATCTGTCACACCCAGCCAGATGTATTTCAACAGCTCCGGGTAAATATATTTTCTCACACCCAGCCAGATGTATTTCAGCAGCACAGGGTAAATATATTGTCTCACACCCAGCCATATGTATTTCAATAGCTCAGGGTAAATATATTGTCTCACACCCAGCCAGATGTATTTCAGCAGCTCAGGGTAAATATATTGTCTCACTCCCAGCCAGATGTATTTCAGCAGCGCAGGGTAAATATATTGTCTCACTCCCAGCCAGATGTATTTCAGCAGCACAGGGTAAATATATTATCTCACACCCAGCCATATGTATTTCAACAGCTCAGGTTAAACATATTGTCTCACACCACCTACAATGGTAAGGTCACACCTACAACAGTCAGGTCACACCTACAATGGTAAGGTCACACCTACAACGGTAAAGGAAAGGTAAGATGAATCTGGACTAAGATTAATGGGGGAGAGTAGAACAGTCACACGATGAAAGGTAAGATGAATCTGGACTAAGATTAATGGGGGAGAGTAGAACAGTCACACGATGAAAGGTAAGATGAATCTTAGTCCAGATTCATCTTACCTTTCATCGTGTGACTGTTCTACTCTCCCCCATTAATCTTAGTCCAGATTCATCTTACCTATCATCATGTGACTGTTCTTCTCTCTCCCATTAATCTTAGTCCAGATTCATCTTACCTATCATCATGTGACTGTTCTAGAAATATAAAAGCTTCAAAACCCAAACCACACACACGCACAACTGCATAATCATATCCTAACATATTGAAATACATCCGGCTGGGTGTGAGACAATATATTATTGTAACACCAATCTAGTGACAGGTATGATGTAGCCCTTTGTACGAGGCCTGAAACAATACATTGTAACACCAATCTAGTGCCAGGTTTGATGTAGCCCTTTGTACGAGGACTGAAACACTACATTGTAACACCAATCTATTGTAACACCAATCTAGTGACATGTTTGACGTAGCCCTACAAAGGGCTACATCAAACCTGGCACTAGATTGGTGTTACAATAGATTGGTGTTACAATGTATCATTACAGTCCTCGTACAAAGGGCTACATCAAACCTGTCCCTAGATTGGTGTTACAATAGATTGGTGTTACAATGTATTGTTTCAGGCCTCGTACAAAGGGCTACATCAAACGTGTCTCTAGATTGGTGTTACAATGTATTGTTTCAGGCCTCGTACAAAGGGCTACATCAAACCTGTCATTAGATTGGTTGTCTCACACCCAGCCAGTTGTATTTCAACAGCTCAGGGCAAACATATTGTCTCACACCCAGCAAGATGTATTTCAACAGCTCCGGGTAAATATATTTTCTCACCCCCAGCCAGATGTATTTCAGCAGCACAGGGTAAATATATTGTCTCACACCGAGCCAGATGTATTTCAACAGCCCAGGGTAAACATATTGTCTTACACCCAGCCAGATGTATTTCAGCAGCGCAGGGTAAATATATTGTCTCACCCCCAGCCATATGTATTTCAACAGCTCAGGGCAAACATATTGTCTCACACCCCGCCAGATGTATTTCAACAGTTCAGGGTAAATATATTGTCTCACACCCAGCCAGATGTATTTCAATATGTTAGGATATGATCATGCAGTTGTGCGTGTGTGTGTTTTGGGTTTTGAAGCTTTTATATTTCATGTTTAGATGGCTAGATGTTTAACTATCAAGTTTTGACATTTTATATTAAGATAACATATGGTTTTATGTTCAACTTCAAGATTGTTTTATTTTTAGGTCGTATAAATAAATGTCTTTACTTAAAAGTTTGATGATTGATATTTGCAATTTGAAAACAAAATTTGCAATTTGAAAACAAAATCTCTCTGGGTCTGGTATATCGGAATGTTGTACTTTCAGGAAATCATTGCTCGTCTGTTTGCCCAGTTTCCTCAGCAAGGCATGTGGATGTTGATGGCAGTGTCGAAGGTCAGCTGCATTTTTTTAAAGTCCTGCTTATCTTTGCTTACGGAACTACGAGAAAAACAAATTCCATCGGCAATTCACAAAGAATAGCTACTGGTCAGACACATAGAAATTATTGGTTTTGCCGTAATTTGTGTTCATTTTACAATGATGTATATAATATTTCTCAAATCTTACTATTTCTCATGCCTATTATAAGAGGGGATTTTTTTTTATTATGGCATTTGTTTTTAGATATTTTGTTGTTTGTCATATAGTAAATCTTAAAAAGTGACTCAAGCAAATACAAATATTGATTTTATTCCAAGAATGTACATTTAAAAGCTGCTGTATCCTCCTTATTATTTGCGATAATTTATTAGTCAGGGCTAGCTGCATCAAACGTGTCACTAGATTGGTGTTACAATGTATCGTTTCAGTCCTCGTACAAAGGGCTACATCAATCGTGTCACTAGATTGGTGTTGCAATGTATCGTTACAGTCCTCGTACAAAGGGCTACATCAAACCTGTCACTAGACTGGTGTTACAATGTATCGTTTCAGTCCTCGTACAAAGAGCTACATCAAACGTGTCACTAGAGTGGTGTTACAATGTATCGTTACAGTCCTCGTACAAAGGGCTACGTCAAACATATCACTAGATTGGTGTTACAATGTATTGTTTCAGTCCTCGTACAAAGGGCCACATCAAACATGTCACTAGATTGGTGTTACAATGTATCGTTTCAGTCCTCGTACAAAGGGCTACATCAAACCTGTCACTAGATTGGTGTTACAATGTATCATTACAGTCCTCGTACAAAGGGCTACGTCAAACATGTCACTAGATTGCCAGTCCTCCTACAAAGGGCTACATCAAACCTGTCACTAGATTGGTGTTACAATGTATCGTTTCAGTCCTCGTACAAAGGGCCACATCAAACTTGTCACTAGATTGGTGTTACAATGTATCGTTTCAGTCCTCGTACAAAGAGCTACATCAAACCTGTCACTAGATTGGTGTTACATGTATCGTTTCAGTCCTCGTACAAAGGGCTACATCAAACCTGTCACCAGATTGGTGTTACAATGTATCGTTACAGTCCTCGTACAAAGGGCTACATCAAACCTGTCCCTAGATTGGTGTTACAATGTATCGTTTCAGTCCTCGTACAAAGGGCCACATCAAACATGTCACTAGATTGGTGGTACAATGTATCGTTTCAGTCCTCGTACAAAGTGCTACATCAAACCTGTCACTAGATTGGTGTTACATGTATCGTTTCAGTCCTCGTACAAAGGGCTACCTCAAACCTGTCACTAGATTGGTGTTACAATGTACCGTTTCAGTCCTCGTACAAAGGGCTACATCAAACCTGTCCCTAGATTGGTGTTACAATGTATCGTTTCAGTCCTCCTACAAAGGGCTACATCAAACATGTCACTAGATTGGTGTTACAATGTATCGTTTCAGTCCTCGTACAAAGGGCTACCTCAAACCTGTCACTAGATTGGTGTTACAATGTAACGTTACAGTCCTCGTACAAAGGGCTACGGCAAACATGTCACTAGATTGCCAGTCCTACTACAAAGGGCTACATCAAAACTGTCACTAGATTGGTGTTACAATGTATCGTTACAGTCCTCGTACAAAGGGCTACATCAAACCTGTCCCTAGATTGGTGTTACAATGTATCGTTTCAGTCCTCGTACAAAGAGCTACATCAAACCTGTCACTAGATTGGTGTTACATGTATCGTTTCAGTCCTCGTACAAAGGGCTACATCAAACCTGTCACCAGATTGGTGTTACAATGTATCGTTACAGTCCTCGTACAAAGGGCTACATCAATCCTGTCACTAGATTGGTGTTACAATGTATCGTTTCAGTCCTCGTACAAAGGGCTACATCAACCCTGTCACTAGATTGGTGTTACAATGTATCGTTACAGTCCTCGTACAAAGGGCTACGTCAAACATGTCACTAGATTGCCAGTCCTACTACAAAGGGCTACATCAAACCTGTCACTAGATTGGTGTCACAATGTATCGTTTCAGTCCTCGTACAAACGGCTACATCAAACGTGTCACTAGATTGGTGTTACAATGCATCGTTTCAGTCCTCGTACAAAGGGTTACATCAAACCTGTCCCTAGATTGGTGTTACAATGTATCGTGTCAGTCCTCGTACAAAGGGCTACATGAAACGTGTCGCTAGATTGGTGTTACAATCTATCGTTTCAGTCCTCGTACAAAGGGGTCAATCAAACCTGTCACTAGATTGGTGTCACAATGTATCGTTTCAGTCCTCGTACAAACGGCTACATCAAACGTGTCACTAGATTGGCGTTACAATGTATCGTTTCAGTCCTCGTACAAACGGCTACATCAAACGTGTCACTAGATTGGTGTTACAATGCATCGTTTCAGTCCTCGTACAAAGGGGTCAATCAAACCTGTCACTAGATTGGTGTAACAATTTATCGTTTCAGTCCTCGTACAAAGTGAGAGTCAGTCGCTGCAGGGACATATTCGCGAGAGCTGAGTAAGTAGCATGTCTTATTCAGCCACATGAGATGTAGTTTCAGTCCTCCTACAAAGGGCTACATCAAACCTGTCAATAGATTGGTGTTACAATGTATCGTTACAGTCCTCGTACAAAGGGCTACATCCAACCTGTCACTAGATTGGTGTTACATGTATCGTTTCAGTCCTCGTACAAGGGCTACATCAAACGTGTCACTAGATTGGTGTTCCAATGTATCGTTTCAGTCCTCGTACAAACGGCTACATCAAACGTGTCACTAGATTGGTGTTACAATGCATCGTTTCAGTCCTCGTACAAAGGGGCGACATCAAACCTGTCACTAGATTGGTGTTACATGTATCGTTTCAGTCCTCGTACAAACGGCTACATCAAACGTGTCACTAGATTGGCGTTACAATGTATCGTTTCAGTCCTCGCACAAAGGGCTACATCAAACGTGTTGCTAGATTGGTGTTACAATGTATCGTGTCAGTCCTCGTACAAAGGGCTACATCCAACCTGTCACTAGATTGGTGTTACATGTATCGTTTCAGTCCTCGTACAAGGGCTACATCAAACGTGTCACTAGATTGGCGTTACAATGTATCGTTTCAGTCCTCCTACAAAGCGCTACATCAAACCTGTCACTAGATTGGTGTTACATGTATCGTTTCAGTCCTCGTACAAGGGCTACATCAAACGTGTCACTAGATTGGTGTTCCAATGTATCGTTTCAGTCCTCGTACACAGGGCTACATCAAACCTGTCACTAGATGGGTGTTACAATGTATCGTTTCAGTCGTCGTACAAAGGGCTACATCAAACCTGTCAATAGATTGGTGTTACAATGTATCGTTACAGTCCTCGTACAAAGGGCTACATCCAACCTGTCACTAGATTGGTGTTACATGTATCGTTTCAGTCCTCGTACAAACGGCTACATCAAACGTGTCACTAGATTGGTGTTACAATGCATCGTTTCAGTCCTCGTACAAAGGGGTCAATCAAACCTGTCACTAGATTGGTGTTACATGTATCGTTTCAGTCCTCGTACAAATGGCTACATCAAACCTGTCACTAGATTGCTGTTACAATGTATCGTTTCAGTCCTCGTACAGAGTGAGAGTCAGTCGCTGCAGGGACATATTCGCGAGAGCTGAGTAAGTTACAATGTATCGTTTCAGTCCTCTTACAAAGGGCTACATCAAACCTGTCCCTAGATTGGTGTTACAATGTATCGTTTCAGTCCTCGTACAAAGTGAGAGTCAGTCGCTGCAGGGACATATTCGCGAGAGCTGAGTAAGTAGCATGTCTTATTCAGCCACATGAGATGTAGTCATTTTCTTTTTGCAATTTAAATCAAGAAAACAACCCAAACATTTAAAGGCAAATATTGTTCTATAGATTTTGCTTCTATTGGAAAATAATTTGTTACTATATGTATATAAGAAGTGTATTCATGTTAAAATTAGATAATTATATGTCTGTGCACAAGTATTGATTATTAGATAATTTGATGACTGTGAATTAGTGTTGATAATTCGATGTCTGTGCGTAAGTGTTGATAATGGAATATTTTATTTTAAAAACTTTTCCAGGCAGATCAATCCAGGTTTACAGAAATTTGTGAAGGTAAGTTTAAATTTAGATTAGTTTGTTTAGCTTATAAACGTTATTTCCTAGTAAAGCTGTCAGTCATTATTTTGTACAGTATAAACTAATTACTCAGATTATGATATCATTAATTCGACCGGTAAGAATTTTGAAATGTACAAGTGGAAGTGTTCTCAGTTGTGTATTGTAGAAAGGTTATGTATCACAACCAGTGTTTATGTGTGAGGTCTTGATTACTAGTATGATACGTACCCTGTCACCTTCATCAGACCCTATCACCTTCATCAGACATCATACCTAGTCATCTTCATCAGACACGTCTGATGAAGGTGACATGGTACGTATCATACTTCTAGTCATCAAGACATCACACATAAACACTTACTGGTTGTGATACATAACTTTTCTACAATTTATACTTACTAACCTGAAGAAAATGTTTAGAAAACTTCTCTATTGTGTATTCTGATGTATAACTTGGAGATGTTCTCTCTCAGCTTACTATACTGTATTGGTGTATGATTATAACAGGATTCGACCAAGCTCACTGACCGTCTACTGGAGCTGTGTAACAAAGAGTATACCGGCTCTAATAACATGAGTGTGTCACAGCACTTCAAACCGCTCAAACGTCTGCTCGATGACAGGTAAAGATTACAAGTTACTTACTGGGTGGTAGTTCGACATTCCAACACAATGAACAAGTTGTAATTTAACAGGGACTGTTATATAATATCAGTCCCAGAGACTGCCCCTGTAGTTGACCTTGCGTTGGAGCTAAATCAGACAAAGAGAGGGATTGTTGGCATCACCTTGGTTTACACCCATAAATGTGTTGGTCATCATAGGCCACAGTGGCATGTTTGATGACTGATCGGAAAATGAAATGCGTTAAACACAAATTCGCATGCCAACTAATTGACACAGAAGATTCTAAGTAATAGATCGAAATCCTGCAAGAGTAATAAAACACATTTTAGGGACTGAATTTGTTCTTTTTCCCCTTGTTTGTTCATTTTACTGCTCAACTTACAGATTATAGATATTGATTTCAGGATTGATTGATGCTTCGGCTGCAAGCTTAAGGAGGCTAAGAGCAGAGATAATAACTTGTTTTTGCTGTATGTTGACAGTGAGTTCAGCAGAATAATTCTGCCCCTCCAGTCCAACATGACAGTGATGCTGCCCAATACTCCTGGATCACACTCATCACACAACCCTTTCCCTGGAAAAGAGGTGTTCATTAACGGCATTGATGACATGGTTAGTAGCGTTAGTCATGTCCTCCAGGGCACTTTTGTATTTACAGCTCACCTGGTTGTGGTGCTTTGTCCATATGCGTGATTCGTCATCTCTCGTCTATCGACACTTGCATGAAACAACATCTCCCCTAAAATTACGAAGTAGTTTTCAACCAATTTTTGGGTGGCAAGGACCGCTAGAGGATCACCTGCTGCGTGAGACACGGTACCTTTACGCAGTCCAGGTCAATCCCATGGCAGGTCATAATCATCCTAGGTCAATGCTTAGCGGTCCCAGGTCAACTCACTGTCAAAGTCTCAACCTCTCAAGTAACGTCAAAATGATGTCACGACTGCCTCCATCGCTAAGGAAAATGCCATCTTGCTATGCTGTTAATGCTGCTAACACCCCACAGAGTTAGATCTGCCGCCCGTCATGGCGGTCAAAAAGTAAGAATGCTTAGGGGCAGCGTCAAAAGGGCTGAAACTGTCGGATTTGCTTTAAACGATACCTTGCGAAACTACCTGACAGGTTTCAATCAAATTTTGATGGAAGAACCCATAGTCAATAGGGGTCCAATATTGTATGATTGAAGTAGCTAGCATTCCTTCATGTACTCTTCCTAATGAGCATGTTTTGAAATAGCCAGGTGAACAATTCAAGGGCCTTGGGTCTTTTGTTTTCTACAAATGATAACAGGATTGATGGTAACAGAGCTGTGGGATTTTCTACAAATGATAACAGGATTGATGGTAACAGAGCTGTGGGATTTTCTGCCTTCAGGTGGGTTTTTTCTATAAATCTTTAAAGGCGTTACCATGATAGACTGAGGTGAGATGTACATCAGGATTATTGACCTCATGATGTACTTTGATACATTTAAGGATCCCTGTCCCTCCGCACTGTGGTTTATCTTATATACAGTAACCTCCCCTTAACTTCCATTTGGATATAACTGTATCACTGTTGGGCCAGAACACATTCGTTGACCAGGTAGCTCAATCGATTAGAGCAACAATAAAACAATCTGAGGTCCAGGGTTCCTGTTCCAGCCACACTAAATGTTTACTCTCTAAGCATTGTTGTTGATTACATTTTGTTTATTTTATCTTTATTATTTCTCATAAAAGTCCCGCAAGGTATGGTTTTCTTTTCCGAAAAGGTTTATTAAAGCCATAATCATGTCAAATAAAACAAAATGTCCAACACTTCAAGTTTCAGTTATCAGCAGTGATACGGGGATCCTTAATGCAGTAAAATATCTAACTTCCATGCTTTGTTATGTTTCAGTTTTGTTTAAGGGATATACAGTGTAACTATATGATTTTAAAGTAAGTCTCCTCCTGCCTGCAGTAACAGTTGGAATGTTGACACCAGATAATCATTGTTAATCTATATTTCACTTTACAGATTGAGATCCTGCCTTCTTTACAGAGACCTAAAAAGATCAACCTGATCGGAAGTGATGGTCAATATTATACCATGATGTGTAAACCCAAGGTACGGCAATCTAAGACAATTCTTCTTAGGAACCTTAATTCCTTGTGCTAGAGTGTCACTATATTTAGCACATAGATTTCAGGGGTGATAAAAATAAAATACTGTATAGCCCTTTAGATTTGCAGGGTCAATATTTTGCAGTCTCGAAATACAGGTTAACCGTTTGAAAACACCGATCCACAGCATCGTCATCCGCCAGTGACTTCACTCGAAAGAAAATCAAATATGTATGTAACCTTTGTAGGAGTAAACTGTAATCAATTAATTACCTACTGGGGACACATAAATATGTTGTGGCCAATTATATGTAAGTGTTGTTTTTACATCGACTGCCAAGTTGTCCTGTGATAATCTGATTTGAGTTCATTTAAGCTTGCATAACAGCGTTGGGTGATAAGAATTTTCAACATGTTGTGATAAGGTCCGTAAAAGTGGTTAACATTTTTTGATAATTTCGCTGGTGTTTTTAATTCGCGGATATTAGTCAAAGTGTGAAAATAGCGAAATATAACCGCTATACAGCATTCACAATGACCTACATCAAAGGTCACATGCATATGTAACTTAAAGATCAGATATGACAAATTCATTACACCTTATGATATTTGAAGAGTTCAACAATGTTCAAGTTGACTATTTACTGCTGTTTTTGAGACTAAAATAACCTACCTGACACAAGTATTGCCCTACATGGTCTACTACCAAGAAAATCATGTAATTATACATCTTTTCTAATCACCGAAAGTCATCAATATTCATAAGCAGTATCTTATAGCCAATGTTAAGGCTATAAAATTCAGAAACAATGTTTACCTAGTGTACTTTGTATACACTCTTTGGAAAATCGATAAATTTTGCATTGATTCTGAGAAATACAGATGAAATTCTCAATTGCATGGGCCTTAATATATGCAGCCTCCCCCCACCACACACAAACAAATAAATGAAATGAAATAAAATAAAAATGGGCAGGTAATTATTATTGCAACTCACACTGTCGGCTCTGTATAACCTAACGCACACTGTCTCCAAACAGGATGATCTGAGAAAAGATGGCCGCTTGATGGAATTTAATGACATCGTCAACAAGTTCCTCAGGAAGGATCCGGAATCAAGGAGGAGGCGACTCCATATTCGTACCTATGTAAGTGTGTACTTTTGTTACAGAATAATTGACCTAGTCAGTTATGTCATTCTAGTCTTGACATTATTAAGGATCCCTGTCCCACTGTAGACAAAACAATAAGATTTCCACCATGTTTTGTTTTGTATACACAGTAACCTCCCCTTATAGCCACAGTATAATCATTGAAGGTCCAGAGTTTGAAACCTTTACTGGCCCCCTGCTGAAAATGTTTGTCATGGGCATACCTTCTATTTCACCAGGAGTAACCACCGATCTAGTATATCTTGGCTGACAGTGTACAAGATACAAGTCACTGTGACCTATATAATGAGATAGTTGTACAACTCAATAAATAAAGTAATCGTTACCACCACATTTAAGAGTTCTGCAATTAAATCAATGCTATAGTCATAGCTGAATAAAGGCCAATGAATAGTAAAGTTTTTGTCAGTGGTACAAGGATCCTTTACTGGTACTTTTTCCACATAATCTTTACATATTCCCACACTTTCCACATAATCTTTGCATATGCCCGCACTTTCCACATAATCTTTACATATGCCCACAATTTTAAATACACACATACTCTTCCCAATAATCTTTACTAGCACAGTTTCCCCCTCAAGGAATAGTGCAACATGATTGTGATGTTTAATAAATAAAGGACGAGAAAAGTCGACGAAGACTCCCTTTATTGTTTCCATCTCATAGAGGAGTTTACTTCACATACCTCGTGAGAGGGTGAAAATCTACAAAGCAAAACAGATAAAACACTCATAAGATTACTGAAAATGAACTAGGTCAAACAATGGTAATTATCTCAAACTGACAAAAAATGGTAAACATAGGAACTGTGTAAACAAAACTAATATGCGAAATAGAGGCGGGTACTAATTTCCGGACTATAAATTCCGGACCAAGACCGTCACAACGATTGTTGTATGTTGTTTCAGGCTGTCGTCCCTCTCAATGAGGAGTGTGGCCTGATTGAGTGGGTAAGCAATACTTTTGGACTGCGCCACATCCTGATGAAACTGTACAGAGAACGGGGCTTGTATACAAGTGGTAAAGAACTCAAGGCCATGATGCCGAAGATAACGGACAGCATTGAGTGAGTAGTAAAAATTAAAAATCTCAAAGTTTTTTGTTTCTTGAGATTGCTATTGATTTATTGTACAGCTCTTTATCAATTTCAGAAATTCCTAAACAACTAAAAATCAAATTTGTGTTTGGCATTTGTTTGAATGTTCTGAAACTATTTGCATATAAACAGTAATGAAAATGTGTCGTTTACAGAGTGAAGATGCAGTGTTTCAAAGAGAAGATGTTGGCGCGACACCCTCCATTGTTTCAGGAATGGTTTCTTAGAACCTTCTCTGACCCAACATCTTGGTAGGCCAAATGTTTTACTTGAAAAACGTCTTTTAATGGTAGATTTAGTCCCAAGTGATTATTCACAATACTGTCTGGCATGAAAAGTTTGTTGGTATTTTCCTTCGTAGCATTGAAGCCATGTAAGTTGTGTCTTGGTACAAACTTTTTTGGATACCCCATATAAGCAAACAGTAAGATATCAATCTAATTCCTTTTGTTTATTTTTGTGGTTCTAGAGCAACCACGAAAAACCCTGAATATCTATAAACAGCGAACGTTTCATGTCATACATTAAATGTTCTTATGCAGCATCACAAATTTCTTTTGTCTTCGTAACTTTTCTGATTGAAATGTCTTATATGATATACCTTTAGGCTGTATTTAGTCGTCACTCTGTCCATCTGTCCATCCGTTTTCGGGTGTTTGGGTTGCACAGATGATAGAAAACATACCTCTCACTAAGACCTATGTCAGTTGTAGCAGCATTTGTAAAGGACTTGTTTAACTAGAATAGCTTGTTCCATACAGGTACAACGCACGCCTGTCTTACGCACGAACGTGTGCTGTCATTAGTATGGTGGGCTACATACTCGGACTGGGAGACCGACACGGTGAGAACATCCTGTTTGACTCCACATGTGGTGACTGTGTCCACGTGGATTTCAACTGCCTCTTTAACAAGGTAGGATTTCAACTGCCTCTTTAACAAGGTAGGATTTCAACTGCCTCTTTAACAAGGTAGGATTTCAACTGCCACTTTAACAAGGTAGGATTTCAAATGTTTCTTTTAACAAATCAGTGTAGGATTTCAACTCTCAACTTGTTTAGATGTAAATTAAACTTTATATGTTTTCTATATACAACAATATATTTGAAAAGAATGACAAAGGAACATTGTGGTTATTCCTCATGCAAGGAATGGAAACTTTCATCTATGACATGTTCACATTTAGCACATATTATTGAATAAAAATAAAATCATACTAATCATACTAATTTTTACAGAAAATTATATTTATTTTTTGTCAGCTTTCTTCTAGAATGATGTACATTTATTGGCACAATATTATTGAAAGCAAGTTGAACCCATACTAGGACAGTTAAATAGTAACTTTGTAATAATTTAGCTAGGTTGTAAGATCATGATGAACAGAATCATGCGACCTATTTATCATTACGTGGGATAACAGTCTGTGTGGTTTGTTACAGGGTGAGATGTTTGAGTGGGCAGAGAAGGTACCGTTCCGCCTGACCCACAACATGATGAATGCACTGGTAAGTACTTCCTAGAACCCCTAAAGGGTCACAGTAATTGTTGTACATGAAACATTCTGTCTGAAATATTTTCTTTATGCCTACTTACATATGTGGATGAAGATCCTGACTCTGTTTCCCAGTAATGCTTTGACGATATTGTGTGGTTACCATGCCTTTTGATGAGATGCATTATATGTAATATACCACAATATAGTAATATTTTCTGATGTATCTTCTGGTTTGTTATGAGGTTATGTTTCGAATAAACTTCTTCTTATGAAACACGAGACCTAGAGGCATCATATCTGACCTGTTGCTTGCAGGAGTAAAGAGTGATAAAGTTAATGACAAAATGCATTGTGACCACCATGGCTTCTAGATTTGCAGGGACCCATGTTTCATCCTTTAACTCAATCACCCCTGAAGACACATTTGAACTCTTCCAATTCAAAGGCTGGTATAGTTCATCATGAAATTTCAGGGGTGAATGAGTTAACATTAAGTATATTTCACAAACAGGTGAGACCTTTGGGCCTCTTGTTTGTTAAATGGAGACAAAATATAAGTAGAATTTGATCAAATAATTTTTAGATTACCTGCCATAAATGTATGCATTGACATGGTAATCGCTCGTGCTTCCATCACATTGTGATAAATATCAAAAGTTATATTTTCACACTGAAAATATCACTTTTTGGTATTGACCAATCATAACGATATCTTCTATTCGCTGCATTCAAAGGCAACAATTTTTTGTTCAGATTCAAATGAAGCGACGGTAGAATAAGTGGTTGTTATGGTAAAGGTTTGGTACACACACTTCAAGTGTTTACCATAAATATACAGTTGATAACATTTTTATAAGCAATCATACCAGATTATAACAGAAAACGTCAGAATTGTGTTGAGTATCCCATTCAAAATGGCGCGCAGCCTTGTTGTCCAGCGTGACGTCATTATAGTATGTCACTAATTATTATGCTTCTGATTCCCGCCCTTTTTTTTAATGCATTACATGAAATACCCAAATATGTTTCACGAGTGTGGCTAATATTTTGATATATTTCACTCGTGCTATCAAAATATTAGCCACACTAGTGAAATATATTTGTTATTACTGAAGACACCATTAAATATCCTCTATTTATTAGGTCACCTGAGCTTTGCTCAAGTGACCTATTCTAATCGCTTTTCGTCCGTCGTCGTCCGTCGTGCGTCGTGCGTCGTGCATAAACTTTTACATTTTCAACTTCTTCTCAAGAACTAGTGGATGGAAACTTGGTCAGAATCATCCTTGGTAGATGAGGCTTCAAAATTGTAAAATTGGGATTCCTACCCCAACCCCTGGGGCCAGGGCGGGGCCCCAAAGGGAAAATTAACCAATATTTCAAAAATCTTCTTCTTCAGACTCAGAGGTACTACACTCATTTTCTCTGCGTGGAAAGAAAGATCATCAGGGGCTTTACTTAAATTGTAAATTTCAGGACCCCCGAGCTATCCGTTCTCCCTTGGGGAGGGGGTAAAGTTTACTATAGTTTATATAGGGAAATAACACTTTTGGGTATATATTTTATCCATTTTCAGCAGAAAATTACTCAAACTTAGTCAGAATCATCTTGGGTAAATGAGAGTATTACTTTGTAAAATTCGGATTCCTGCCCCATCCCCAGGGGCTAGGGCGGGGCCCCAAAGGGAACATTTACCAATATTTTCAAATTCTTATTCATTGATGACAAGTATTGTATTTCACTTAGTTTACATGCAGATTTCCACATCACATCTTAACAATAAAATAAAGCTACCAGTACCTATGATATAACTCAGGTGACCGCTAAGGCCCTTGGGCCTCTTGTTTGTGTTCTCCTTTGATTTTCGTCATTGTTTGCACCGTACAGTTTATTCTGTGGGGTGACAAATCTTGTTGGCACAGATTTCAATCTGTTCGTCATCTCGCAGACTAGACAGTCTTCGTCCCTTCTGTCTATACATACAATGCTGTATTGCAGGGTCCCCTGGGATATGAAGGGATATTCAGACGAGCCTGTGAAGTAACCTTGAGAGTGATGAGAACCCAGATGGATCCACTGATGAGGTAAGCAACTCTGTCCTCAAGGAAATTACTCCCCCATCAATGCTACCGGGGCAGACTGTATAGGAGACTGTCTGTCCTCAAGGAAATTACTCACCCATCAATGCTACCGGGGGAGACTGTATAGGAGACTGTCTGTCCTCAAGGTAATTACTCGCCCATCAATGCTACCGGGGAGACTGTATAGGAGACTGTCTGTCCTCAAGGTAATTACTCGCCCATCAATGCTACCGGGGGAGACTGTATAGGAGACTGTCTGTCCTCAAGGTAATTACTCCCCCATCAATGCTACCGGGGGAGACTGTATAGGAGACTGTCTGTCCTCAAGGTAATTACTCCCCCATCAATGCTACCGGGGGAGACTGTATAGGAGACTGTCTGTCCTCAAGGTAATTACTCCCCCATCAATGCTACCGGGGGAGACTGTATAGGAGACTGTCTGTCCTCAAGGTAATTACTCCCCCATCAATGCTACCGGGGGAGACTGTATAGGAGACTGTCTGTCCTCAAGGTAATTACTCCCCCATCAATGCTACCGGGGGAGACTGTATAGGAGACTGTCTGTCCTCAAGGTAATTACTCCCCCATCAATGCTACCGGGGGAGACTGTATAGGAGACTGTCTGTCCTCAAGGTAATTACTCCCCCATCAATGCTACCGGGGGAGACTGTATAGGAGACTGTCTGTCCTCAAGGTAATTACTCCCCCATCAATGCTACCGGGGGAGACTGTATAGGAGACTGTCTGTCCTCAAGGTAATTACTCCCCCATCAATGCTACCGGGGGAGACTGTATAGGAGACTGTCTGTCCTCAAGGTAATTACTCCCCCATCAATGCTACCGGGGGAGACTGTATAGGAGACTGTCTGTCCTCAAGGTAATTACTCCCCCATCAATGCTACCGGGGGAGACTGTATAGGAGACTGTCTGTCCTCAAGGTAATTACTCCCCCATCAATGCTACCGGGGGAGACTGTATAGGAGACTGTCTGTCCTCAAGGTAATTACTCCCCCATCAATGCTACCGGGGGAGACTGTATAGGAGACTGTCTGTCCTCAAGGTAATTACTCCCCCATCAATGCTACCGGGGGAGACTGTATAGGAGACTGTCTGTCCTCAAGGTAATTACTCCCCCATCAATGCTACCGGGGGAGACTGTATAGGAGACTGTCTGTCCTCAAGGTAATTACTCCCCCATCAATGCTACCGGGGGAGACTGTATAGGAGACTGTCTGTCCTCAAGGTAATTACTCCCCCATCAATGCTACCGGGGGAGACTGTATAGGAGACTGTCTGTCCTCAAGGTAATTACTCCCCCATCAATGCTACCGGGGGAGACTGTATAGGAGACTGTCTGTCCTCAAGGTAATTACTCCCCCATCAATGCTACCGGGGGAGACTGTATAGGAGACTGTCTGTCCTCAAGGTAATTACTCCCCCATCAATGCTACCGGGGGAGACTGTATAGGAGACTGTCTGTCCTCAAGGTAATTACTCCCCCATCAATGCTACCGGGGGAGACTGTATAGGAGACTGTCTGTCCTCAAGGTAATTACTCGCCCATCAATGCTACCGGAGGAGACTGTATAGGAGACTGTCTGTCCTCAAGATAATTTCCCCCCCCAATCAATGCTAAACTTTCGCCCAGTCAAATTTTTGTCAGTAAAATCCATATTCACCCAGTTTTGTTTTCACCCTTCACATTTTTAGAATTACTATGTATGCTATGTTGTTAATTCATGTTCGTGGTAATGATAGATTGATTGCAATAACTTGTCTCATTAGACTCTCATCTGTGTGTTAGTTTTTTACTTGAGTGAGACTGCATGTCTGTGAACACAGGGCCATGATGTTTGTTTTCTCTCTGCTCAAGGATCATGATAATTACCAATCTGTGAACCTCTGGTTATAAAGTTGGGTACCTGTGAACCTACATGTTTGGTCATAATGTTTGATGTTTTCTATGAATCAAGGGTCTAAAAAGTGATCCGTTTATTTTGAACTTTGTGTTGTTAGGTTTGGTATCTGTGTGAACCTAGGATGACATTTTGTGGTATCTAAAGTAAACACATTTCCCCTGAACTTTTACAGTGTACTGAAGCCATTTGTGTACGACCCGTTGGTGGAATGGAGCAAGCCACCAAGAGGAGGGAGGTCCAACCCCATGGATACCGGTGAAATCAACAATGAACAGGTAACCTTGACAACAGTGAATCGGACACGTATCATATCCCAGGATGCATTTCTTTATTCTGCCAAGCCTGCTCAGTAAGTTGGGGGAAAACACAAACAGGTTACTTCCGTCCAAGAGCATACCTGCAAAATTACCTGCATTTGTAAAGAACAACCTTCAAGTGTCCTCCATGACCTGTGCATATTTCAATGAAAAGGGGGAATGTATCAAATGTGTCACTTTTAAACCTTGATATTTTTTTTTTCAGTTTTAGGTTTCAAGATTGCTACTATGGCCTCTGTTTATCTGAGGCATAAAATTATCTTCAATGGTCAANTTTTTTTTTTTTGGGGGGGGGGGGGGGGGGGGGGGGGTAGGTAATCAGTATGCCTGTGGCTAACAGTTCTAGTTTGTTACTGTATTCTATCTTCATCCCACAGGCACTGTCTCATGTACAGAACATAGAACATCGACTGAAGGGAATTCTGAAGTCCAAGACGTCTAGACCCATCACCGTACCATTGTCTATAGAAGGCCATGTAAACTACCTCATCAATGTAAGTACAGATCCCCCTACTGTACCCTGGTGGTACTGGTGTCCTGTCCTATAGGTTGTACTGACAGTATCAATATATAGTGTAAATAATAATATGTAGAGTCAAACCTGTTTCTGAGACCACCCTAAAGAAATCCAAAATGTGGTTCTTAATGCAGATTGTCTCTTGCATGGTTCAGTTCACAATGAAATCCCTACAATACGTGGTTTTCGAAATACTTTTTCTCTCTGGATCCACCACATTTAAATACACATGTCATGTGATGGGGGGTGGGGAGGGGGATGGACACCTGTTCTTTCAGTCTACAATGAAAGTCTGAGAGTTGCATGAAAATAACATGCAAAATAACAAACTGGTATGGGGTTTCAGAGTCGTTGTCTAACAACAGAGTATACGTACCAGTCAGTAGATATCCCTTTCTTGAAGGATGTGAAATTACAGCCATTTTCGTCCAAATTTACCAATGTTTTGCTTTAACGAAATTGGCTTGCTACAGATTTCCTTTTACACCAGAAGTATATATGCCCTCTTATTATACCACATTACACCAAATCACTTTACTTTTGTTCAGGAAACCTGTATCTCGTAAACAACATTTTCGGGAGCATAAACAGTGGCCTTTCAGGTCTTTAAATATAAATGGTCATATGAGCCGATGTGACTGTTCTTAAATATGTAGGTGTCCTACTGTTAGTGTCAGGAGTGCCTTCCTTTCAGGTGATCTTGTGTAATTTGTTCCATGTTGTCATTAAGAAATAGATAAAAAATTGTTCTATGATTGACATAAAGTTAGTATAAGCCTTGATTTTGATTCTTGTCTCAAACATTTCTTTGTAGGAGGCAACAGATGACAAAAACCTGTGTCAGATGTATGTTGGTTGGGCCCCTTATATGTGATGCCTCTGTCTGAATCCGGTTGGCTCCCGTGAGAATCAATAGAACTTTTGTGAGAAAATCTAGGACATCAATCAGTAAGCACCTGTGAGAAATTGTAGGATCTGCGTCACTCAGGACCTGTGTGAGAAACTCGAGGACCTAAATCAGTAAGCATTTGTGAGAAACCTAAAGGACCTTCAACAGTCAATACGTTTGAGAGAAAGTTCAGGATCTAAATAAGTAAGAAACTGCAGAAGGGGGGGTGGGGGTACAAAACGTCCTAGATAAGTGATGTATCTTCTATTTCATCATCAATTATACTGTTAATACCCAAGAAGGTATACAGAGTTCACACTGGTGCGAGTAAAAATCCAAGGAAAAAGTGCAAACAACGCGGCAAATCTCTTCCAAACGTTGGAATTTGTTGGAGCAACATTCAAGAAATTCGTAAGAAACTTGGAGAAAGTCTTGGACCTGAATCAGTCAGCAACTGTGTCAGAAACTCAAGAAGCTTCCTCATTTATCACTGCTGTAAAAAGCAGAGGACACCGTTTAAAAAGAAAATGTGGAGGACTTGAAGAAGTCTGTACCTGAAGGAAGTGCATCTTTTCGCTAGTGTGAGAAACTTACACCTAATATCAGTCAGCTCTCGTGTGAGGAACTCTTGAACCTTCATCAGTTAGCAACCATGTGAGAACTGAACCAATAACAACTTAAATGAGCAATACATTGATATTCAAATGTTGATTCTCATTAGGGTTATATTTCTATGCAGTTATTGTTATTGATACAAAATTATAGTTTGTCATATTAAAGGTTGACTTGTTATTTACTACACAATGTTGTTAAGTTGTATGTTATACTAAAAATGTGCAATCGTTTAGTTAGAATATTTGGTTTTCACAATATTTGGAGGTTTTGCTAGGAAAAACTAAGGTCAATACTTTCAAATTTGACCCTCTGTCAACAAGTGCGGTTTCCAATTCGACTCCCAATATGGTAAACAAACAGGACTCATTTGTTCAAAAGGTGATTAGCTTAATCAGTATTTAACGACATTATTCAACCTTAAATTATTTCGCCAATATACAATGTAAAATCTCACAATTTTGCATGTAATTTTACGCTACTAACTATTTGCTATCTGGAAAGTTGTAACTAATTTAATGGTTGTGTTTTAAAGATGCACATAAAATAATATTTGCCCTAATCACTGATTAAGGTAATCACTATTGGAACAACTGGGCGCAGGTTTAAAATCATCCAGTTCACACTCAGTTTCGAATGGCACCAGGTCTGGACTTTTAAGCAATTATTGCTGCTGATTGAATTGAGGGACAGGGCTCAGTAGGGGAAGTTACTATGTATGGTTTGGACGTGTTTTGGCCCCAAATGCATCAAAATTCAAAACCTTTAACCTAAATGAACATTGAAATGACTTGTTTCTATAATTCTCAAATACTATTATGAAAATATTTATTTATATATTTAATTATTGTTGCCATGGTGAAATATAAAGTTTGTTCAAGAGTGTGCTTTATGGTAGCTAAGAGAAAAACTAGGTGAACACCTGTCAAAATTGACTGAATAATCAAGTTTCAATAATTTTGCAAATATGACCTGGTTAACATGGCAGCCAAAATTGAGTACACAAATAAATGTTTACATAATAATAGTACTGGGGAAGTATTCAAAATTAAAGAAACATTCGTTTGAAAGTTCTATTGCAGATTTTTGATTTTGATGGATTTGGGGGCCAAAAAGGGCCCAAACCATACATAGTCCTTTAAAAAATCCTACTCCTTGAGTAATGAATAAAGGGACATTAACTGAAATTGGTCCGGAGCATCCTTGGGACAATGGAAGTCAACATTGTGAAAATTAAGGATATGTCCCCCCACCCCCACCCCCACACCCCACACCCCACACCCCCACACCCCATGGGGGCAGAAGGGTGGAGCCCAATAGGGGATAAAAAGTGAAATCTTAAAAATCCTACTCCCTCAGCACAGGTAAATAGATTTTAACCTAAACAGTTCTTGATCAACATTTAACCAAGGGGACCCAAAATTGTATAAAGGAAAGTGTAGTCCCTCATTGGGCAGAGGGACAGGGTCCAATAGGATCAACAATTTTTTAAATCCACTACTAGAGTATGAGTTAAAGGTTTTTAAGCCGATTTGGTCAGACGGTTCCTTTGTTCAAGGGGATTCATTGAAAAAATTTGTGTATGAATGGTGAATAAACGGAGGATGTAGCCCTCTTAGTAACAGGGGTGTCCCAAATGGGGTCATATACCAGGATAAATCTTTTAAGCAGAGCCCAAAAGAGGTAAATAGTGGTAAATCTTCAAAAATCCTTATCCTTGAGTATGGGGTTTTGAGATTTTGACCTTGTTTGGTTTGGAGCATCCTTTTCCCAATGTGTACTCGGTGTTGTAAGTGGAGAATGTGACCTTCCAGGTACAGAGTGGACATACAGGTATATACATGTAACTCTATAAAATCTGACTGCTTGAGTATGGGTATAAGTACTTTGATTTGATTTGGTTCCTAGCATCCTGGCCATGGATACCATGGTTTTGAAAACAGATGGATAAGATGGTGTAGTCCTTAGGTCCTTTGTACCCCTTGTTAGGAGTTCGTTGAAGGGGAACAAAGGAATTATGACATGACCTTTGGTAAATTATCATAGGAAAATAAATATCTAAATTACAGTGGGAAAGTTGCGAGATCTATCATGAATCCTGAACAATTTTGGAATAACTTTGCCTTATGTACATTGTTAAGTGTATTGTAACATTCTCAACTGTTAATAACATCTGGCTTGAAAAGCACAACAACTTTATCAAATATCTTCTTGAACAAATATCTGTCTATTCCACAGGCAAAAATCAAAGCTGTGAGCTATTAAGCCCCATGGACCTCTTGCTTATCTGGTATTGTTGCATTTTTCCTTGATTTCCAGATTTTGTGTAACTAGTACTTAACTGATCTTTCTGTTCACTTCCTCCTTCACTTCTCCATTTTGAATCACTACACTTCTAAGATAAAATGTCTTTACTACCTCCAACTCTTATCTATTTACACTGATATGGTTGCTGCTACAATTGTTCCTTTTCATCTAGAAAAAGACATTTTTATGTACTGTTAAATGTACATAGAAAAAGAGACAAATTTGATTGTCAATTTAAACTCATTCAACCCATAAATTTCATAATTAACTATTCCAACCTCTGAATTGGAAGAGTTCAAATGTGTCTTCAGGGGTGAATGAGTTAATTAATAATTACAAAAAACATTAAGAAATTAACTTTTACTTTAATCTTTCTTTACTAAAGCTAACAAGGCTTTACATAAATGAGTGCAAACTACTAACCATGAGTGACAGTGAACAATTTATGCATATTGACCTTTATCTAAAAAAAGATCACTCAGCTTGACATTATCATTTGCATAGGTAACACATAAATCACTTTCTCTGACATGACCTTTTACTTGTCTGCCGATGATCACATTGATACCAATGATCACATTGATACCGACACCTGTTAAAATACCAGCTTGGCTACAGATCAGTGAACGCTGAATTAATAATTCGGTTAATTACATGTAATTGATAGTGATTACCTTCCTTTTCACTCCGATTCATATTGCTTGAACTAAGCCCTATCCTTTGGACCACTAAACACATACTTGTCATTACATATACAGTAGTATGATCAATATTTGTTATGTGTCACAGTATTTTTCTAAAAAGCAAAAGTAGAAAAAATACAATCTTTATAAAAAAAAGTGTTTGTGTAAATGACACTGAATTAAAATATATCGTAAATGACACTGAATTAAAATATATCCATCCAGTCTTTTTTTGGAATCAGGTTTAAGAGTCCTGGACTCTTGTTTTTCCTGTGGGACTCGCCAACTTTTTGAGCTATCTCTTATTAGTAGTGGGACTAGTCAAAGTTTTGAAACAGATGTTCAGGTTGCGACCGAAATAATGTTCCAAAAATCATGGTCCATCTGGTTAGGAAATACCATACCAGCTACAGTAAAACTGTGATATGATGTTTTTATTAACATAAGTAAAACCACATTGTAGTGCCTCATGTTTATATACAGTGAAACCTCATTATAATGTCTAAACATTTATTAGAATAACTCTGAAGGGCCAAGTGAGCTTATGCCATGGTGCGGCATCCGTCCGGCGTCAATATTTTACTTTAAACAACATCTTAATAACCAAGAGGCCTAGGGTGATGATATGTGGCCAGAAGCAAACTGGAATGAAGGGCTACCAAGTTTGTTCAAATAAATGACCTTCACCTATATTCAAGGTCACAGGGTCAAATATGTTAAAAACATGAAACAACTTCATCTGAATAACCAAAGTGCCAAGGGTGATGATATCTAGCCAGTAACATGCTTAGATAAAGGGCTACCAAGTTTGTTCACATGAATGACTTTTCATGTCATTCATGTGAATGACTTTCCTTTTCAAGGTCACAGGGGTCAATTGTCTTAAAAAATCTTTAAACAACTTCTCCTGAATAACTAAGAGGCCTAGAATAATGATATTTGGCCAGTAGCATGCTAGGAATACAGTAGGTTTAAAACCTATAAACAACTTCTTCTGAATAACCAAAATGCCAAGGGTGATGATGTTTGGCCAGTAGCATGCTTTGATGAAGGGCTACCAAGTTTGTTAAAATGCATGACCTTGACAAATATTCAAGGTCACATTGGTCAAATATGTTTAAAACTTTTAAACAACTTCTCAATAACCGACAGTCCTAGAATGATGATATTTGGCTAGTAGCATGCTAGGATGAAGGGCTACCTAGTTTGTTAAAATGAATGACCTTGTCAAATATTCAAGGTCACAGAGGTTAAATATGTTTAAAACCTTTCAACAACTTCTTCTCAATAACCAAAAGGCCTAGGATAATGCTATTTTGCCAGTAGCATGATTAAATGAAGGGCTACCAAGTTTGTTCACATGATTGACCTTGACATATATTCAAGGTCACAGTGGTCAAATATGTTTAAAACCTTTAAACAGCTTCTTCTGAAATACCAAAAGGCCTAGGGTAATGATATTTGGCCAGTAACATGCTGGATGAAGGGCTTCTAAGTTTGTTCAAATGAATGACCTTGACAAATATTCAAGGTCATGGGGTCAAATATGTTTGAAACCTTTAAACAACTTCTTCTGAAATAACAAGAGGCCTAGGGTTATGATATTCTGCAAGTAGCATGCTGGGATGAAGGGCTACCAAGTTTGTTAAAATGAATGACCTTGACAAATAGTCAAGGTCACAATGGTCAAATACAGTAGGTTTAAAACCTATAAACAACTTCTTCTGAATAACCAGAATGCCGAGGGTGATGATGTTTGGCCAGTAGCATGCTTTGATGAAGGGCTACCAAGTTTGTTAAAATGCATGACCTTGACAAATATTCAAGGTCACATTGGTCAAATATGTTTAAAACCTTTAAACAACTTCTTAATAACCGACAGTCCTAGAATGATGATATTTGGCCAGTAGCATCCTAGGATGAAGGGCTACCAAGCTTGTTCAATTGAATGACATTGACAAATATTCAAGGTCACAGGGTTCAAATATGTTTAAAAACATGATACAAATTCTCCTGAATAACCAAGAGGCCTAGGATAATGATATTTAGCCAGTATCATGCTGGGTGGAAGAGCTACTAAGATTGTTCAATTAAATGACATTGACATATATTTAAGGTCACAGTGGTCAAATATGTTTAAAACCTTTAAACAACTTCTTCTGAAATACCAAAAGGTCTAGGATAATGATATTTGGCCAGTAGCATGCTGGGTTAAAGGTCTGCCAAGTTTGTTCAAGTGAATGACCTTGACCTATTCTAAGGTCATAGGGGTCATATATGTTTAAAAACTTTAAACAACTTCTTATTAACCAAGAGGCCTAGGATCATGATAGTTGGCCAGTAACATGCTGGGATGAAGGAATACCAAGTTTGTTCAAATGAATGACCTTGACATTTATTTAAGGTCACAGGGGTCAAATATGTTTAAAACCTTTCAGCGACTTCTCAATAAGCAAAAAGCCAAGGGTGGTGATATTTGGCCATTAACATGCTGGGATAAAGGGCTACCAAGTTTGTTCAAATGAATGACCTTCGCCCATTGTCAAGGTCACAGTAGTCAATATATGTTTAAATCTTTAAATGATTTGTTCTGTATAACCAAAAGGTCCAGGGTAATGATATTTTGCCAGAAGCATGCTGGGTTTGATGACTATAAACTCTGTTCAACCTAATGTCCTTGTTCGACATTCAAGGTCACAGGCATCATATGTTTAAATCTTTTAATATGTTCTTATGAATCAAACACTGATATTCTGCCTGTAGCTGTATTTTAGTCCACTTTTAAGATAACAAGTGTAAGATTAATACCAGGTGAGCGATTCAGGCCCATTGTTAGCATCACTCTGATTTCATACCTCGTGTTTATATACATTAGAACCTCGTTATAATGACCAACCATTTATTAGTAAAATTCGGATATCATGCCTCATGTTTATATACAGTAAAACCTCGTTATAATGTCCAACCATCCATTAGTAAAACTTGGATATCATACCTCGTGTTTATACACAGTAAAACCTTGAAATAATGACTAAACATTAGTAAGTAAAACCTCGATATAATGGCCCTGTGATTTGTATACGATTGCCACATCATTTACTGACAACTAATTGCAATGTTTCCTGTTCATGTTAGCATTTTGCTGAACAAAGTATGGCAGTATAACAAGGTTTTATTATAACCCACCCAACACATGCATACTGGGGTGGGGGTACATAGAAATTGCTTTGTCTGTGTGTCCTTAGTAAAAACCTTGTGTACAAGATATCTAATGAACCCATGAACGCATTAAGTTCATACTTACTCCATAGTATGGTTATATCAAGTTCTACACCTGATTACAAGACTTTTGGAGGCCATCTTTCAAGGTGAAAGGATCAAAGGTCATGGGCAAATATAACATTTAACGACGTTTGAAGTACAAAGCTTCTGCACAAAGTATCACACGAACCTTGCAACAAATGTAGTTTTATAACTACACTATAGCATGGTAACATCCAGTTCTACACCTGATCAGAGTTTGGTGGTCACCATTGATGGTCTCATGGCATGGGCAAATATCACACTTGATCACTTTTGAAGTAAAAAGCTTGTGTACTCAAACGAGTCCACTGATTAAACACTATGTCTTGTACATACTTACCTTATAGCAGGTTAGGGGGGGGGGGGGGGGGTTCTAGGTGAGCCTCCCCTCACTTTAATAGGATTTATATGATATTAGTGGACGCAGGTATTGCTGCCTCTATTCCCACGTCAATATAATTTGAAAGACAATGTGGTAAACATAAAATAAGCCTCTATATAAGACGCTGTATGATCGTACTTCAACTCAAGATCTTTCCACAATTCGTCCAATTTTTTCTCAAAGTCAATTACGTTACGAGATGAAATAACATCTTGTGGGATACTATTCCAGATGTCAATTATTCTTTGAGTAAAGTAATGTTTGCTAATATATAAATGACAATGTAGTTGGAGTATTATTTTTCTGTGTCCTCTGAATTTTCCTTGAGCGGCGAGATTGAACCTAGTCCATTCATATACTTGAACACGTTGATCATGTTTCTGCGCAAGCGCCAGCTGTACGTTAGAGTTGGAAACTTCAATCGGCGTAGTATCTCGCTTTAGCTAATAGTCTTCAATCCGGGGAGTAATTTTGTAAATCTTCTTTGAACGTTGCTTTGCTTTTATTGGAAACTGTTTATGACTTTATAAAATCTTAAATGACATATTCATAACGATATTGTTACCTTCCCTAAGGAGGAAAGCATTCAAATAAAACATTCTAAACACTCCGGAAAAGCAAATCTTTCCTGTCCGTAACTGCTTAAAATAGACCCAGTATTAGTTCAAGCAAAATCAAACTAACCTTTCATTGAAGTGTTTTATTTTATACTTTTATTGCCCTTGTTGCAGGGAAATATATTTGTTTGTGCCCGAGAATAAACAATAATACAAGCAGTAAAGCTTATCGGGTTGGAGCGCAATTGTTGTCGTCTGCCTCAGTCATTCCCATTTCTCCACAGATTTTCCGAATAAGGGAAATATGACTTGAGCGTGCAAACGGGACATTGTTTTGTTTCCCTGTCATGAGATGAATATGATCCAAGCAGCTGTTGTAAAGATGAAATAAACTTAGAAAAATACATACAGATAAAAAAAAAAACCGGTGTAATAATCATTTTGAGATATCTATAATGATAGACAAATTTACACCAATTGATAGGTCATTTTAAAAAAACGCGTGCTTGGTAAACTTTGCTGTCGTTGCACCGGAAAGTCAATAAATGCTGTTAGAATGTCTTGAAGGAGAGACACATACATCATTAATTCTTTCCCTGATACTTTCTTTATAGACAATCAGTTACACAATCAGTATCTTATACTGTATTCCTTTTTTGATTTTCTTTTTAATCAAACAGATTCAAACATATTTTAACCAAACATAATAGGGACCAGGTTCCGTTCGGATTAGAAAGATGTTCAATTTGATAACACAGATTTTCAAACGCATAATGTATACTTAAATCCAGCTAATGTGGGCATTGTACATGTGTGAATCACGAAGGTGATGTAAGGGGGTGGTTTAGGTACACATACCGGTCTTGCTCAGAAAACGGTCACTGAGTGCAATATGAAGCGGAATACAAATAGGCAACCGATTTACCTTATGGCATAATTTCATTCATGAATAAAAATACAATGATATGATGTAGAAGATCTCTTCATAGATTATTCATGATTATTAATTATATCAATTATACCAATCCCACCCTTCAACTGATCTGAATACATCAGCATACTTAATGCACGTCATAAAACATTACTACATATCGACAGATGCCTGACCAATTTCTACTAATCACTGGTATTTAGTAATAAGTAAATGCTGTATTTCAAAGATATATATTCACCGAAGCATGACGTCTTGCTCGCCTGACTGGAGTCAGCACCAGTACCTAAGTATAAATAGGTCTACCCTCCACTCCCTCCTCACTTACAGACCGAAGAGGGAAAACCACGTTGACCCGTTACAAAGTAAGTATTATTTTCATTTTGACGATTTTCCTTCAGTAGCTGTCGAATATCCTAACTAAACGAGAGTACTTCACTAGGGAAAAATATTTTTTGTGTAGAATTGTGTCAATATATAACTGTATCAACTATGTAATAATCAAACAAGTAACATTATAAACCTTGTCAGTACTCAGAAACACAATGTATAGATATTTAATAAATTATATATATATATATATATTTATAAATTATGTCAATATTGAAGACATATTTCTGTAACTAGCACCAAATATATAGAAAAGAAAACATGTACAATATCTGGCAATTAACTACAAACTTTATCAACTCCGTCTGTTAAGATATACAAACTTTATCAACTCCGTCTGTTAAGATATGCAAACTTTATCAACTCCGTCTTTTAAGATATACAAACTTTATCAATTCCGTCTGTTAAGATATACAAACTTTATCAACTCCGTCTGTTAGGATATACAAAGTTTATCATCTCCGTCGTTAAGAAGCTACAAACTTCATCAACTCCGTCGTTATAGAGCTACAAACTGTATCAACCTGTCGTTATAGAGCTACAAACTTTATCAACTCCGTCTGTTAAGATATACCACCTTTATCAACTCCGTCTGTTAAGATATACAAACTTTATCAACTCCGTCTGTTAATATATGCAAACTTTATCAACTCCGTCTTTTAAGATATACAAACTTTATCAATTCCGTCTGTAAAGATATACAAACTTTATCAACCTCTCGTTATAGAGCTACACACTTTATCAATTCCGTCGTTATAGAGCTCCAAACTTTATCAACCTGTCGTTATAGAGCTACAAACTTTATCAATCTGTCATTATTAAGCTACAAACTTTATCAACTCCGTCGTTATAGAGCTGCAAACTTTATCAACTCCGTCGTTAAGAAGCTATACACTTTATCAATTCCGTATTCACAAAGCTACAAACTTTATCAACTCCGTCATTATAGAGCTATAAACTTTATCAATCTGTCGTTATAGAGCTACAAACTTTATCAACTTCGTCGTTGAGAAGCTACACACTTTATCAACTCCGTCGTTATAGAGATACAAACTTTATCAACTCCGTCGTTATAGAGCTGCAAACTTTATCAACATGCCGTTATAGAGCTACAAACTTTATCGATTCCGTCGTGATAGAGCTACATACTTTATCAACTCCGTCGTTATAGAGCTACAAACTTTATCAACCTGTCGTTATAGAGCTACAAACTTTATCAATTCCGTCTGTAAAGATATACAAACTTTATCAACCTCTCGTTATAGAGCTACACACTTTATCAATTCCGTCGTTATAGAGCTACAAACTTTATCAACCTGTCGTTATAGAGCTACAGACTTTATCAACTCCGTCGTTATAGAGCTACAAACTTTATCAACTCCGTCGTTAAAGAGCTACAAACTTTATCAACCTGTCGTTATAGAGCTGCAAACTTATCAACTCGGTCATTTTAGAGCTACAAACTTTATCAACTCCGTCGTTATAGAGCTATAAACTTTATCAACCTGTCGTTATAAAGCTACAAACTTTATCAATTCCGTCTGTTAAGATATACAAACTTTATCAACCTCTCGTTATAGAGCTACACACTTTATCAATTCCGTCGTTATAGAGCTACACACTTTATCAACCTGTCGTTATAGAGCTACAGACTTTATCAACTCCGTCGTTATAGAGCTACAAACTTTATCAACCTGTCGTTATAGAGCTACAAACTTTATCAACTCAGTCATTGTAGAGCTACAAACTTTATCAACCTGTCGTTATAGAGCTACAGTCTTTATCTATCTGTCGTTATAGAGCTACAAACTTTATCAACCTCTCGTTATAGAGCTACACACTTTATCAATTCCGTCGTTATAGAGCTACAAACTTTATCAACCTGTCGTTATAGAGCTACAGTCGTTATCTATCTGTCGTTATAGAGCTACAAACTTTATCAACCTGTCGTTATAGATCTACAAACTTTATCAACTCCGTCATTATAGAGCTACAAACTTTATCAACCTGTCGTTGAGCTACAGACTTTATCAATCTGTCGTTATAGAGCTACAAACTTTATCAACCTCTCGTTATAGAGCTACACACTTTATCAATTCCGTCGTTATAGAGCTACAAACATTATCAACCTGTCGTTATAGAGCTACAAACTTTATCAACTCCGTCGTTATAGAGCTACAAACTTTATCAACCTGTCGTTATAGAGCTACAAACTTTATCAACCTGTCGTTATAGAGCTACAAACTTTATCAACTCCGTCGTTATAGAGCTACAAACTTTATCAACCTGTCGTTATAGAGCTACAAACTTTATCAACTCCGTCATTATAGAGCTACAAACTTTATCAACTTCTCGTTATAGAGCTACACACTTTATCAATTCCGTCGTTATAGAGCTACAAACTTTATCAATTCCGTCGTTAAAAAGCTACAAACTTTATCAACTCCGTAGTTATAAAGCTTCAAACTTTATCAACTCCGTCATTTTAGAGCTACAAACTTTATCAACTCCGTCATTATAGAGCTACAAACTTTATCAACTCTGTCGTTATAGAGCTACAAACTTTATCAACTCCGTCTGTTAAGATATACAAACTTTATCAACTCCGTCGTTATAGAGCTACAAACTTTATCAACTCCGTCGTTATAGAGCTACAAGCTTGATTAAGTTTATCAAACTTTATCTGTCTGCACTAGTTGTATACTCCGTTACATGAGCTGACAACTCTATCCCGATCTAAATACATGTTCATAACTCCTTATAATGTCCGTTAAAATCTTATTTCTCAGAGACAGAAAAGCTACTTTATAAATAAAATGATTTGGTGCAGTAAACGTTTCCTTTGTTTGGCTCTCTACATCAATGTCAAACACAAAACATAAATAGGTACCCTCTTACTTCGTATTTCTATTGATGAATTTAAATACCCTTAATTTAAAGAAAAATGGTAACAACTTCTTTTTCCATACTACAGCTTTCTAAACGATTATTGACACCATGAATTGTGTTGTGGCACTGATGTTCGTGATGCTGGCCTGTGCGGTCGCGCAGAATCCGGACAAGTTCATGCAGCGGATGGTTGCCAAGATGAGGAGAGAAATGGGCGAGACAGCTGTAGGAGAGTCCGCGGCTATAGTAGATCGCTATAGTAAGAGAGGAGTCAGTGCCGGTGATGCGGCTAAATACGTAGAGGCCCATAACGAAGCCAGACATAGAGCTAGGCCAACACCAAAGGACGAACCCGATATGGTTGGTCCGAGTCACTATTCCATTGTGTTTTCCCTCTTTGTTGGAATAATTTAGTTTAGTTTTATTCTTGATTTATTCTATCTGTTGGTTGTTTACGAGTAAAAGGAAAATACCACAAATTGTTTGTCTGATAAATTCACCTATTAACAAGTAATGTATCAGTGTCTTCAGCTAAAGTGATCCCCATTAAACTGTCCGCGTGTCATCAAGTTTTATCTCTTCTTTCTCGGCAAAGATCTAGATCTTTTGTATATTGCTTTGACTTCTATTTTAATTTTAATGGTGTTTCATAAATGTTATTATACCCCGCAATCAATTTCAACGAAACTTTCCAGATATGATAACTACCACATGAAGTTGTGCATCCAGGTATTATATATTCATTCTAGCCCTTTTCTTTTACAAAGTTATGTCCCTTTGTTGAAAAATGCTTGCTCGGAGAACTTCTTCAAAACTGCTGGACCAATTTCAATGAAAGTTTTCAGATATGATAACTACCACCTGATGTTGTGCATCCAGGTATTATTTGTTCAATCTGACCATTTTTCTACGGAGTATCAGCCCTTTGTTGAAAAATATTTGTCCAGACAACTCTTTCAAAATTATGGGGCCAATTTCAAGGGAAGTTTTCAGATATGATAACTACCCCCTCATGATGTTCATCCAGGTATTTTCTTTCCAACCCTTTGTTATGGAGTTATGGCTCTTTGTTGATATATCCTTGTCCTGACAACTTCTTCTAATCTACTCGGCCAATTTCAATGTTTACAGATATGGTAACTGCCCCCTGATGTTGTGAATCCAAGTAGTACTTTTTCATTCCGACCCTTTTAAAAGGAGTTATGACCATTTGTGGAAAAAAAACCTTCGTCTGTCTCCTAAACTACTGGTCCAATTTCAATGAAAGTTTACAGATATGGTAATAACCCCAGATGTCGTGCATCAGGGTAGTATTTTTTTTTCATTTCGACCTTTTTTAAGGAGTTAGGACCCTTTGTTAAAAATCTTTGTCCTGACAACTATTCTTTAACTACTAGGACGATTTCAGCAAAACTGGTTCATCTGGGCTAACAAGATTTGGTTTGCAAGTATGTTTTGCAACTGGGAGGAGTACAGAAAGTATGTCAGTAACCTATATACTGAAATAAGTGTACAGCACAGTGAATTAAGAAATCGTTACTGGTGGGAAAACTATGGCTTGCTTTGCAATGCTTTACTTTAGTTATAGCCTTTAGCTTACAGTTCTTTTTTTTTTTGTTTATTCCCAACTCTTACGGCAATACATCCTATGTTTTTCTTTTTGCAATATTGTGATGAAAAATAAAACCTTGTCAATTGTGTTCCTATTTGTCGAGAAATATATTATCACTTTGATTTTAACATTTGTGTTTTGTTGACGAAAATTTATGTTTTGTTGTTCTTTTTTTGTGTTAAGACGACAAAAGGTTTTAATTTGTTTCCTAGTTGTACTGTTGAAAAAGATTGCATATTATATTGTACTGTAAACATTCTTACATAAGTGTTCATATATTTCCGCAGTTTTAAATGACGCGGATTATAATTTAATGCTTTATTTTTATACATTATTCAGGAACACAGAGAGCGCCAATATATGTTTAACGCTAAATCAATTTCGCTTGCATTATGTATTCTTTGTTGACGAAAATAAATATTTTACTAATGTACTTAATTACGAGAACGTGATCTTTGGTTGCTGATCTTTTGACCAGTAATCATATTTTGCTTACGACTTTATTGACGAGAAAATATATCTTGCTTGCAACGTTATTATCGAGAGAATGCATTTTGCTTGCTACTTAGTCTACGATAATTATATTGATAAATGCGCTATGTTGACTGAATTATTCTATTTTATTGATTTTGTGGGCTTTGTCAACAGGATATTACAGTTTACTCATCATAGAGCAAAACAATATTCTACTCAATATGTCCTCAGGTTCTATTGCTTAAAACAAGATCCCTATATTTTGTTACTGTTATATATCTTAAACAGGCCTGGGATGCGTCGCTTGCCACTCTAGCTCAGTCTTACGCCGACCGATGCATTTGGGGTCATAACGCCCAGCGTTCTAATGGCCAGAACTATCCGTATGTCGGGGAGAACCTTTTTGTGACCACAGCCCAAGGTAAAAAAAACCTGTTAACTCTTGATTTTAAACTTTACCATTTTTCATTGCCCGGAACAATAGATTTGGAGCATAGCTACATTTACAATTTCTTCTTATGAAATAATGCAGAGCCGCTAAGTGCACAATACACTTCGAACAATTATTAAGAAATTTGAATTTCAATGGATACTTTATAGTTCTCTAATTAAAAAAATATTTATTTATTTTCTATTTTGCGAGATGTTTTCCCCCCGTTATTTGTGTATTATTGTACGAATGAAAGCATTTGCAAATAGTTATGGATTCCCGCGTAAAATGTATACTAGAATACAGATTCTTCCATTTGTTTTTTCTTTTCAATAAGCTTCATTTTATAAATAAAATAAACAAATGTATCTATAATACCATTTTCTACAAAAGGCATGGCGTAATCTAAAATACGCTTTTTTGTACCTCCTTACTATTTAAACAGTATAGTTTAGATCATTTTGATTTACACGTTTTTGGCCCCTATCATTACCAATACGTCCAAGAAGGGCGAAACAGCTCTTTGGTACAGATGGTGCAGTGCCATTCATACTGGTATACTATATCTATTGCCAAATTGTATAGGTATGATCAAATGTGAGTTTGACCTGTCCTTATTGCTAGAGACTTAAGTGGCGCTGTAATGTCCCTTATTAGATGGAGTGGAGCCCTCAGCAGCAGTAGAGGCTTGGGAAAGCGAGGTCAAGGATTACCACTTCGACACCATGAAATGTAATGCAGGAAAGATGTGCGGTCATTATACACAGGTAATACCTACTGTTACAGGTGAATGTTTTTTTACTTACACTCGGCAGGTACATGTAATACCTCATTTTATAGATAAATGCTGAAGAATGAACAATTTACTTAATCTCAGCAGGGACAGGAACTTTGGTTTTCTCTTTTACATTGAAACGCTTTTTTGCATTGAAACGAAAAAAGAAACGCAGCTTCAATTTTAAGGGTTGATTAAATAATATGTCTAACTTTCAGGTATAGTATTTTTACTTTAATTATTGATCTAACCACCTACAATATTTAGAGATTTGTAACGAAAGGGGACTTCGTTAGATGAAATAAACTTCCCTAAGTTACTCAAAGTTTAAACGACTTGTAACCCGTTCCCTAACATCGTGTGCCCTTGACATCGACAAGTGCATTGGCTTAATTGGGGAAGCTTTTTGATGGGTAACTGCGATCCGAACTCTTATTTCTATTTCATCCCACAAGTGTTTGATTGGGGCTATAGTCAATGGTGACGATGTTGTGCGGTTCAAGAAGGTAAAAACCATAACCGATCGACCCCAAAATCATGGACCATGGACGACAATTTTCCTTTATACCGTATATGTATAAATTGTCGATTTTGTATTTAATTTGTTATTACAAAAGGTTGACATACAATGAAGCCTTACTGTTTGCTTACTAGGTTGTGTGGCATGATTCTACCCACGTTGGATGTGGTGTTAAGGTCTGTCCTACCCTCCAAAATAGTTCCTTTAAAAAGGCAACACTGATTGTCTGCAACTACGGACCAGGGTGAGATGCGTATTTATTTATTCATTTATTTGTTATTGTTTGTTCATTTGTAAGATTTGTTGCATTAAGAACCCTTTTATCTCTGTCTAATGATTAAAGCATACGTGCTTATTATCGCTGCCTCATGTATTTAACCAATCCCAAAGTATCTTTAATACAATCTTTCATGGGCGTTTTAGTGAAGAACCCTTCTGCACCGGAAATACATATCGTGATCACGTGACTGTACGCGAATCGTCATGTGGCCGTGTGAATCTGAATGTTGCCATTAGTTATCCCTTAAAATAAAAAATAAATCGATTTATATTCTTATTCCTTTAAAGGTTTTCAAAATATCTCATAATAGTTATTACAAAGTCATAATTTTTTGCGGTCAGGAATCTACGCTTGCAATTTCGCCACATGTGCATATTTCATCGTGTGTCAGTATGTTTGCGCATTCGTATGGTCGCGTTGGTTTGAACCGAATGATTCTTATGTTTATAACTTGACATTTTTGCGAACATCAAGTTTATCTTATTTGATATTGCTTTATATTTTAGGGGCAATTTCCAAGGAGAACATCCGTACGAAGTTTAGATAAAGGTGAGAGTTTCAGTAAAGCGGTTAAAAACAAATGAAGCGTTGAACATTTACTATTCAGTGTTTATTGTTCACGTATGACTAACAATTATTTACAACATTAAGATAAATCCATGATTATCTTTTGAAGATTTTAAATCGAGAAAGACAAAACGATATAATACTGAAAATGCATACATTTATTCATTATTTTAATGTTTCTAACGAATTGTTCACTATAACTTTGATTATGCAAGAGTATTTTCTTGTCTTGTGACGGGAAAACAAAAATATATCTAAGATATTAAGGATTTACAGTTTCTTACTTATTCAATCGAATGATAACACAAAACTACCAGTTTTATGTGGCTTTTAGAGTCAGTAATGCAAAAAATACATTCACAGTTTATTTGAAACTGTGTTTTAACTTTGTAAATAATAATTTTAACGTAAATATTTTTTATTGTACATTTCTTAGTTATTATAACTAACAAATTGTTTTTTTTTTCAGTTTGCGAAATCTCGAGATGACCTACTTTTGGATACAGATGCATTCTATCTGTAAATAATGTATTTTATCGTGGGCAATGTATATTGATTGATTATTAAATATTTCAACGTTTTCATTTTTCTGTGTTCTATCCATAACCCTTGAAAAACAATACGGCCACATCTTTTGCGATTTACAAATGAGCACTACCAATTGATATCGTACGCTTTCATGATGTTTCTAAAAAGAGACAACATTGGCATAGAAAGGGTTCTATAGAAGGAGACTCGGGTAAACTGCTTCGGGAAAAAATAATAAAGAAGAGGAGTGGTCTACCAGCCTACCGTTATTTATCTTCAACAAACTCTTCATGGTTGTAAACATATAAACATTAAACATTTACTGTACACTTTGAAGTTTTCGCTGCAATTTAACTTTCGCCTTTTCACCCTTCGTAGAGAGTGCGAATTAGTCATTACAACTATTATTTCTAAACAAAATAATATATATAGTAATTAAATGTGAAGAGCGAAATTAACACTGCATAAATATGGATTTTATCAGCAAAGGGTGAAAGTTTGAATTGGCGAAAATTTCCCGGCATTCAGTTATCTGCCTAGCAACTCAATAAAACCACAAGAATACCAAAGTGACAAGCAGATCGTAATTCGAAATCAAAAACGATAAAACTAGAGCAAAATTTCAACAAAGGAGATGTTTACGCTGTAAAAGTACAAGGAGAGAAAGACCACGCGTTCCAGAAGGGTAAGCGTCTTCTGGTTCTTCGACGACACCCGCCAATTGTCCTCATACCGAGATCTGGAGTGGAAACAAGGAACATTAAAGAACACGAGGAAATACAGTAGCTTATTTCCCTGTGAGATAATAATGAAGACAATAAACTCGTCCATATTCTTCATCAACCTGCATCTTTGAAAACCTTTTGTTGTAAGTTTGTCCGTCAGCAGCCGACATCTATCACAAAGGTCATGATTTTCGGAACACGTTCTTGAATACATATTCTTAATTGCTTCAAACAGACAATAGTTGTTATATCATAAAGTGTAGTGGAAATATGACGGATGCTGCATGTAGATTGAGAACTGATAAGAATACCACTACGCCAAATAGCATCGTCTAGCATTCAGCTTGTTCTTGGTACAGTAAATTTCCATCCATGAAATCATTTTACCTTAAACATTTTAAATTTTGAAAAATCCTTCATTTGTATGCAAACAGAAGTACGTTAGTCGTTACCGCGTTCTCGTACTTCTGTGTTTACTTTGACATTGGGAAATACTTGCTTACTAATATACGAAACACACTGTTATTAGAAAGAAATGACCTTTGACCTTTTAGCTTTGACCTTTGACCTTTAGTTGAGGTTTATAAAAGACAAGCAATATAAAGCGGTGATTCACATTAGTACTTATGAAAGCAGTTATAATTTAACGCTGACAAAAAACTTTTCCCAAAGGCTGCCAAGAATAAATGATGAAATTTAAATTGACACTATATGCCTGTCACACCAGTGAGCAACCGTACGTTTCAATGTGCTGTACTTTTACTCGCGTACGTCATCACCAGCAGGACATGTCCGGTACAAGTGCTCTGGGAAAAGCCTCCCCTGATTTCTAATTAGACTCACACGATACTGTTAGGTGCAAACCACTTGACTGATATTTTAAATGACGTAAACACAAGTTCAACAAGTTGTGATTGCTAACAGGGAACCGTCACGCTAGTTACCCCGATTGCCACTGGAGGCGCGGTAGTCTAGTGGTAGGACGCCGGGCTCGTGACCGAAGGGTTGCGGGTTCGAGTCACGGCACGGCACTGTGTTGTATCTTTGAGCAAGATACATGTACTTTACTCCGCTTGTTCCAGTTTACTCAGCTGTAAATGAGTACGTAGTCGGGCAGTGCTTTACTCCGCTTGTTCCAGTCTACTCAGCTGTAAATGAGTACGTGGTCGGGCAGTGCTAGAATTGTTGAATGCTAGCTGTTAGCGCCGAAATGGCAGCTCCGGCTGTATGCTCCACATGGAGTTGAGAAAGGTATTGGCAGGTTGCAAAGGCCAATAATTTGTGAACCGCTTTGAGACGACCTACGAACTAGGTTGTGATAAAGCGGTATGTAAGAACCTCGAATTATTATCATTATTATAATTATAAGTAGCAAATAATGCATTGAACAGAATTTGCAATACCATAATTCACTTACATACTAAGTTTGAGGGGGAAAANGGGGGCGGGGGGCGATGGCATCGCCTAGGCGTAAACAGATACATTTGTCAATCCGTTATTGGCCACAGCAACCATGAGTGATGACCCATCAGAAAGTGAACGGCGTCAACACATCTACAGATGCCTACCAATGGATCATGTGATATTTCATAAGTATCCGGCCAGTAGTTTCTGGAAAACACTCCTCAAACCATTTGGCGGAAGAAAATAATAAAATGAAACGAAAGAAATCTCCAATTGTGTTCGCAGTACCATTATACATCAACACACCAAATTTGAGTAAAATCGGACAGTATATAAAATTCAATTAATCAGAGGCCAGTTTACATCGGCCATTTTGTCCAATCACATTATATATTTAAAAGGGTATCCTGATTCGATACGAAATATCTTTATGAATACAAGGCCAGCATTTGCGAAAATTAAGTTTTTTTTAAAGAACATCATTTTATATCACCTGCCTGGCAATACAATCCTTCTGTCAATGTCACAAAACATCGGTAAAAAACACATAGCAGGTGAGCTATTCAGGACTTTGAGTATCTTGTTTTTTATTTAATGGTTCCCGTTGAACCTCAAGCAAACATTTTGAAACACTTCGGAAACGTTTTGCTACACTTAAAATGCCGCTGTCATTTACCTATCAAAATACATATCATATCATGTAAGGGTCAAAGCCTAAATTAATCCCGTAACAAATTAGAAAATTTGTAAAAATAAATGATTCTGTTATTTGTTTTATCTTACTTTTACAAGAATCTCATAAGAAATCGGTAAATATATTTCCTGAATAATTAATTCGAATTACTTGAATTATTGATAATATGAGTTTGAATGTTATACTCGAATACACATTAATACTTTCGGTGTATCAGAATGGCTATTGAAGTACTTATAGAATAACTGTTACAAAATATATACTAAGAGTACAAAATTTATTTATTTATATATGATCTAACGAATAGCTTCGAGGGGGTCGAAAATGGTGTCACGTTTTGGCACTAAAGCACGTGTGTTCTGTTACACGTTCTAAAAAAGTAACATTATATAAACTGAAACTCCCACCTATGTCAATAAACAGAGGAAACGTGGTGGGGACCTACCTGTACAGCTGTGACCCAAATTACTCAAAGGCATTTATGTCATGTTTGTACTTATATTTATTACTGGGTTTAATATTACGTCAACGCATAAAACAACAACAGTGTTTACACTCGCTTCTTATCAAAACTTACTGCAAATAACTTGATTTCGTGAATACGGCTTAATTCGCGAATATTGGAATTCTCAAATTTTAACCATAACATGTACAATAGCATGTCGAAGCTTCAACCGTGAGTTAGATAATTTATTTATTATATTTATTCATTTGTATTCGATCTTTAAAGTCCTGTTATAGGTAACGTGAAAATAGATTTCTCGGAATATTGAAATCACTCAAAGTTGATGCATGTAAAGTAATGTTTATAACAGTACATGACATTAGAGAAACGTCCTTGTAACATTACTCTTATATGATACGACAGTATTATATTTGTAAGATAAGAACAGTAACGTGATTCTTCTCCGGGGATCCGACGTGGTATTTGACAGTTGTCTAAAGTAAATGAGTTCATGACGGGCGAAACATCTGTATAGTGCAGTGGTATTCATATTTAACATACAAAATATATTACCATTTTATAAAGGTGTAAGCACATTTGTGTGTGCGGTTACGGTCATCTTTCAAGATACAAGATGGTAGACTCTGCTGGTGTATATTCTTTAGTCCCCTAGGTTTGCTATAACCTTGATGGTCACAGTTATGTCTTTTAAGTAATAAATCTTTTACAAAAATTATGAAACAAGTTATTTCAACTTATGTTAATCACTCTTGTTGGCCCGGATGTTACCTTTTCACGTCCGATCGGGGAATCGCACCCCGGCCGCTTTGGTGAAAGGCAAGTGCGTTATCCACTGCACCACCCGACCACCCTTTTAAGTAGGGGCACTGTTCATGATATACACACTTTGCTAATCATTAATATGAAATAAACCAGTAATCTTCTAATTGTCAAAATGCATATAATCAAGGGTTTTTATTATCATGCTGTATCTACACGCATGTGTTTTTTTTTAGATCTCATTTGGCACCAATGGGCTTCCGTACATGGTGTCTTCCGTTCATGTATCAATGTAATGTGGTGTATATTATATACCTTATAGGATTTTTTAAGCTGATAGCTTTTAGGAAGTAACCAACATAATCATGTAAAATAAAAATTAAAAATAAAAATTAAAAAATCATTTAACTTAGTTTGATGAGAGGAGCAGGTCAAGGATTTCCTACTAGTCTATTCCGTCTTTGAGTATTGCAGATTTATCTTCTCTTGGGAGCAGGTATCGATTGTTACGTCATTGGTCTGTGTGAGAAAATTACGTCGTTTTCTCAAAATTTGATGACGTTTCTCTCACAAACAAGTGACGTAACAATCAATCCCTGCTCCCAAGAGAAGATAACTTCCCTGCCTCTCCAACGTACGTATCTACATGTCATAGTTGAAATGACTTTCGCGAAGTCGCCATGATCTCATTGGGACATACGCTATCACTTTGTGTGATATGAAGGTCGATGTTATTTATTATGCTCATCATACCCGACCTCCTCTGCCCTGGCCATGCAATATATAAAAAAATGTCTCGTGATCAGAAGCTAGGTTATTGCAGCTAGGGATTCCCATGTAACTCTTTCCGTTGGGTCTTTATTCGATTCACTGACAGTGTTGTCGTCTGCATATATAAAAACACATCATTTAAAAATACATTAAATGTAAGGGTCCTAAAATAGAACCCTGGGGTACCCCCTTCAGCACTTCCAGCCAGTCACCGCATTTGGAGCCATTTTTTACCTGCTGCTTCCTGCTGCTCAGGTAGCTGGACACCAGGTTAACTGAGGCTTTGCTCAGGCCATAGGCCTCCAGCTTCCCGACCAACAAGTTATGAGGGAGACAGTCAAAAGCCTTGGAGAGGTTAATCAGTATGGCAGCGACATACTCATGGTTGTCCATGGCTCTACGCCAATCCTCAACAAGTCGCAACAGGGTGGATTTAACACCCAAATCCTGGTCGGAAGGCTGCGACTAACTTCTTTTAAAATAGTTTCATCAGAAGAATCTTCTGTACGTATATATGTAATTATGTACTATGCTATGATATATAATTTGCCTGTCATGCACTCAAACTATGTTATATATACATGACCTCTTGTTACAAACATTTATGTGTGTCTGAGTGAAATAAAAATCTTGAAATCTTGAATCTTGTTAACAGTTTGCCAAGTTGTATCATCCAATTACCCCCATGTTATATGACACGCAAGGTGACGCAACGCGTCGAGTTGCCTTATTTCATTCACAGACAATGTCCTATTACCTAATAACTTTACATATGTAGGAAAGCTGTTATTAGAATGCTTTAATAATGCATGTATACAAAACTGTTCCCAACTTTATAACCACAAACATAAGAACTCGTTTTTCTTTTTAAAGATATTTCTTGTTAACATTGACCTTTCAGACCAATCAGAAGAGCTTAAGAAGTTCAATAGAACACTGCACATCGCTGTACTTTTTCACACAGTAAAAAAAAAATCAGTTTTGTGACATAAAAAATGCACTTTTATATTTGCGTTAAAGTGGGAATATGGTTACAGACACTGCACTGAGTGTCCTAGATCTCACAGTTAGATTATTTTTTTTAAACGGGATTTCCAAAACAACTCGGTCTTCATATATATATAAGTCAGACGTTTCTGCCCACCAGTGTTGATTTAACAGCTCTCGAGCAATCGACTTTCATCACGACATATACGACATACGGCAGTATTACTAAATCCTGAAAGATGCGCTGGATCCTCAAATTTACACTGATGACCGTGTCCGTGTTGGTCGCATCTGGCAGAGGTGCCCCTTTCAGGCCTCCAAATGCTGGTTTTGCATGCTCAGGCTTCATATCAAGGTAAGACGGTCAAGCAATACGGTAAATATTAATTCAATTATGATTTTTTTTTTCATTTTTTAGGCCAGTCGTCATTGATAGAAGTTCTTTTTAATGTTGATAAGTATTTTATACAAAAGAAAATAATACCTTGCGAGACTTTTATGAAAAATATAGCTTTGAAAATGTGGAAGCTATGGATCTGTAGTGATTATACTATCGCTCTAACCGACTGAGCTACCGGGTGAACGAAAGCCGCCTGGCTCAACTGTGCTACACTTAACTAAAAACGACATTAAGGGGAGGTCACTGTAATTCTATATGAAAAATCACAGAACAGCGGGACAAGGGTCCTTAAGACATCATAACTTACCCTTACCCTAATAACGGGTACCACATGTGGGACAGGAACCTACCCTGGGAGAGGTTTCAATTTTATTCTATCTACTTTTTTGTATCTTGAGTTTCTGATGACGTCTTTTTAAAATGTGAATTATCATTTTGTTCTTGTGTGTTTGCGCCGAGGTTTGTTATTTCCTGCTAAACTCGTAACTGTGATAAGATGCGTTTATTATATTTTGAGAAATATATAACAAAATATAAAAAAATAGTTTTAGTGGTGACTTTTCTGATTTCTTGTAAACATTCCTATGAAGTGTTTTCCTGCACATAAACGTTTCTAGGAATTGACATGAGAGTAAGGTCGTTGACAGAGTTATTGGAAAGCTGTAACAGAAACAGAAACAGGCATATATTAAGATATTTTTTTAATTTATTCATATATTTTTATATCATTTATATCACAGTACAAAAAGCGATGTTTCTAAATACCTATCGAGACACATAAACATGCACAGTCACCATATGGAGCAAAGGCTAAATAGCTATATAGCAACCAAAAGTCAAACTAGTGCGCGTGTGTACAGTATTTCACCACAAGCTACTAGTTAGCTTACAACGATGTCATCTGGGCGAAACTGAGCGAAAGGCATGCAGACAATTTACATTCATATTGTGCTTTACCATAATTGCCGTAATTAGCGCGCCTCCACTATAAGCACCCCTCTCTCCTTTTCGGGAGGAATTGAAACTATAAGGACAACCTACCAGACCTGACTATGTTATTTACGAAGGTCCAGTTACACAGGATGTTTATCGTCCTGCTAAGAATGAAGTGTTTAGGTAACGTTAAGCTAGATTTATTCTTATTTACATTTAACGAACATTAAATGTCCTAGATATTATTTTAGGCGGCATATTTTAAGACTTGCAAGCGGACTGGAGACACGATACAACATCTTATAAAAGACCATTCCACAAGAGTTGTTAAATTGAACTGTGATACACTTTAATTTTCAGGGAAACGACGACCTACAGAGTACCGCCAGACTGTCCTTCTGTGATACTCACTTGTTACCAGGGTACATGTCCTCAAGTGGTAATCCTCACGTTTGACCATGTCCAGTCAATATGTTTCGGACATCGGTTTTACGGTATCTCCAGCTACAGTGTGTTGACGTCAACAGGGAACATTCGTGTGTCAGAAGGTTTGTATCTTACTTATTCTTTAATCCAGAATGTTCTATATGAACATTTTTTTCTCGTTAATCCAGAGGTTAGTACATCGTTTGATATTTATTCCGAATGTTTGTATCTTGTTTATTTTTGAATCCAGAATGTGTTACATGAACTATTTTTCTCGTTAATCCGGAGATTGGTACACGGTTTGATATTTAAACAGGAGATCAGTATACTACTGTTTTATACCAGAGATTTATTCCGAAAAAGTGTTTTATGAATAATTATAATCCGAATATAATATTTTAAAGAAATCATATTTTATTCATCCGGAACCTGATTCTTTTTTCATTCTGAAACCATGGTGGACAGAAAAATAAAAATCGAAGGCTCAGTGTAGCCACCTTTTTGGATGAGACAGACATATCATTATATTTTGTGGATAGTATATCCCCCTCCCTCCCTCCCCTTCGTTTTTTGTATTTGAGGCAGATACCTGTGTTGAAACAAATCTATTTATTTTTTTGCAGGAAGGCGTAAATGTATACCGGAACTTACAAACCGGAACGTCAGCTTAACTCTCCACGGGCACACCGGCCAGGTGATATTCTTTAATATGGTATCCCTTCAGGAGGATAGTATTTCACTTCACACGCATCGCGTGTCATCGTTTGAAGAAGCTCTTGCTATGCTGAATGAATTGGCTACTTCATGATGAATGAAATGTCGACTGCAACGACAGATGCGGACAAAATTGCGTTTTGACCTTGCTGCGAATGACGTAATTAACTTTTCCAGCTGTTGCAACGGCATATTGACGTCAGCACAAGCACGAACAGGCCATAGCGCGTGTGATATTGACATTAATGATATGACTCATCTCAATAATATATATCATTACTATAACAGATATTGTTTAAAATATACTTTTATAATGAATGTGAATTTGAGATTATAATAAAATAGACTAATGGAGGGACAACTGTTTCATGTGTGGTTTTTATTATCTCTGTGTGCTGTAATTATGGGAAGATGAAAGACGTTTCTTTTAAGACATGAATCCCTTCTTAGTTTTGAACGAAAACATTTATTTTTATTTTTTCATTTTGTGAAGGGGACGAACGGGGTCACATTTTAGAGACCAACTGTCTATATTTACCATAACATAGGAATGCCATTATTTTGTATATCAGGTCTTTTTTCGCGATTTTCTAATTTTCGCTTTATTCGCGAATTAACAAAATTGTGAATAAACGCTAAATTTGCATCACGAAGAAACAAAAGACCATGAGCTTATATATAATTACGTGATAGCAATATTGGAGATGAATATGCAAAATTCAAACGTGGAAAATCGATTTTGGACCAATTCGCGGAATTTGAATCACTCATAAATAACTTGAAATACGGTATGACCTAAGCGAATTTTTCAAAACTCTGTACACTAGCATTAATCCGCTTCCCCCCCCCCCCCCCCCCCCCCAGATCATTCAATATAATCTTAAGAATTTCTATCATTGGGCAGATAGCCAAAATTAAATTATGATGCAGAATATTTTTTCCTATTGCCAAAGAAAAAGTAGTAAGATACTTTAGATAAGTTACTATCTTGAATAGCGTTTTTGAATGATCAAAGGGTACATGTAACTGATTCCAAAGTCTAATTGTAGAAGGGAAAAAAGACTTGTTAGATGACTCAAGTCTAGGCAGATTATAAAGGTCAGAATTTCATAACTTGTATTGTGACTTTTCTGATACAAGAGGAGGGAGTAGAGCGTTGAGATAATTAGGAGTTAGGTTGTTATGAATCTAATAGAGTAGTCGAAGTTTCCGAAGGGATCTCCGCTCAGATAAAGATTCCCATCCTACATCGTAAAGTACAGATCGTCTGCTTGTGTAGGGAGGTAAACCAGGACAATACGTCCAGCCCCCAGTTGTAACTTCTCTAGTGTAGGGAGGTAAACCAGGACAGTACGTCCAGCCCCCTGTTGTAACTTCTCTAGTGTAGGGAGGTAAACCAGGACAATAAGTCCAGCCTCCAGTTGTAACTTCTCTAGTGTAGGGAGGTAAACCATTGACAATACGTCCAGCCCCCAGTTGTAACTTCTCTAGTGTAGGTTGGTAAACCAGGACAGTACGTCCAGCCCCCAGATGTAACTTATCTAGTGTAGGGAGGTAAACCAGTGACAATACGTCCAGCCTCCAGTTGTAACTTCTCTAGTGTAGGGAGGGAAACCAGGACAATACGTACAACCTCCAGTTGAAACTTCTCTAGTGTAGGAAGGTAAACGAGGACAATACGTCCAGCCTCCAGTTGTAACGTCTCTAGTGTAGGGAGGGAAACCAGGACAATATGTCCAGCCCCCAGTTGTAACTTCTCTAGTGTAGGGAGGTAAACCAGGACAGTACCTCCAGCCCCCAGATGTAACTTCTCTAGTGTAGGGAGGTAAACCAGTGACAATACGTCCAGCCTCCAGTTGTAACTTCTCTAGTGTAGGGAGGTAAACCAGGACAATACGTCCAGCCTCCAGTTGTAACTTCTCTAGTGTAGGAAGGTAAACCAGTGACAATACGTCCAGCCTCCAGTTGTAACTTCTCTAGTGTAGGGAGGTAAACCAGGACAATACGTCCAGCCTCCAGTTGTAACTTCTCTAGTGTAGGAAGGTAAACCAGTGACAATACGTCCAGCCTCCAGTTGTAACTTCTCTAGTGTAGGGAGGTAAACCAGGACAATACGTCCAGCCTCCAGTTGTAACTTCTCTAGTGTAGGAAGGTAAACCAGTGACAATACGTCCAGCCTCCAGTTGTAACTTCTCTAGTGTAGGGAGGTAAACCAGGACAATACGTCCAGCCTCCAGTTGTAACTTCTCTAGTGTAGGAAGGTAAACCAGTGACAATACGTCCAGCCTCCAGTTGTAACTTCTCTAGTGTAGGGAGGTAAACCAGGACAATACGTCCAGCCTCCAGTTGTAACTTCTCTAGTGTAGGAAGGTAAACCAGTGACAATACGTCCAGCCTCCAGTTGTAACTTCTCTAGTGTAGGGAGGTAAACCAGGACAATACGTCCAGCCTCCAGTTGTAACTTCTCTAGTGTAGGAAGGTAAACCAGTGACAATACGTCCAGCCTCCAGTTGTAACTTCTCTAGTGTAGGGAGGTAAACCAGGACAATACGTCCAGCCTCCAGTTGTAACTTCTCTAGTGTAGGAAGGTAAACCAGTGACAATACGTCCAGCCTCCAGTTGTAACTTCTCTAGTGTAGGGAGGTAAACCAGGACAATACGTCCAGCCTCCAGTTGTAACTTCTCTAGTGTAGGAAGGTAAACCAGTGACAATACGTCCAGCCTCCAGTTGTAACTTCTCTAGTGTAGGGAGGTAAACCAGGACAATACGTCCAGCCTCCAGTTGTAACTTCTCTAGTGTAGAGAGGTAAACCAGTGACAATACGTCCAGCCTCCAGTTGTAACTTCTCTAGTGTAGGAAGGTAAACCAGGACAATACGTCCAGCCTCAAGTTGTAACTTCTCTAGTGTAGGGAGATAAACCAGGACAATACGTCCAGCCTCCAGTTGTAACTTCTCTAGTGTAGAGAGGTAAACCAGTGACAATACGTCCAGCCTCCAGTTGTAACTTCTCTAATTATCTGCATCACCAATACAACAACCATCCCACAGTTCCAGCAATATTCTAGATTAGGAAGAATGTAACATCTATAACTACTATTTAATGTACATCGGTTAATAGTGTTTTTAGTGTACATCGGTTAAGAGTATAGTTAGTGTACATCGGTTAGGAGTATAGTTAGTGTACATAAGTTAAGAACATATTTAGTGTATATTGGCTAATAGTGTATTTAGTGTACATCGGTTAAGATTATTTTGTGTACATCGGTTCAGAAGATATTTAAGGTACAATGGTTAATAGTGTATTAAGTGTACATCGGTTCAGAAGATATTTAGTGTACATCGGTTAAAAGTGTATTTAGTGTACATCGGTTAACAGTGTATTTAGTGTACATAGGTTAAGAGTGTATTTAGTGTACATAGGTTAAGAGTGTATTTAATGTACATCAGTTAAGAGTATATTTAGTGTACATCGGTTAAGAGTATTTAGGGTACATCGGTTAAAAAGATATTTAGAGTACAATGATTAATAGTGTATTTAGTGTACATCGGTTAAGAGTGTATTTAGTGTACATAGGTTAAGAGTGTATTTAGTGTACATAGGTTAAGAGTGTATTTAGTGTACATAGGTTAAGAGTGTATTTAGTGTACATAGGTTAAGAGTGTATTTAGTGTACATCGGTTAAGAAGATATTTATTGTAAATCGGTTAAGGGGGTATTTAGTGCACATAGGTTAAGAAGATATTTAGTGTACATCGGTTAAGAGGGTATTTAGTGTACATCAGTTAAGAGTGTATTTAGTGTACATCGGTTAAGAAGATATTTATTGTAAATCGGTTAAGGGTGTATTTAGTGCACATAGGTTAAGAAGATATTTAGTGTACATCGGTTAAGAGTGTATTTAGTGTACATCAGTTAAGAGTGTATTTAGTGTACATCGGTTAAGAGTGTATTTAGTGCACATCGGTTAAGAGTGTATTTAGTGTACATCAGTTAAGAGTGTATTTAGTGTACATCGGTTAAGAATATATTTAGTGTACATCGGTTAAGAGTGTATTAAGTTTACATCGGTTAAAAAGATATTTAGTGGACATCGGTTAAGAGTGTATTTAGTGAACATCGGTTAAGAGTATATTTAGTGTACATCGGTTAAGAGTATTTAGTGTACATCGGTTATTAGTATGAAGTGTACATCGGTTAAGAGTGTATTTAGTGTACATCAGTTAAGAAGATATTTAGTGTACATCGGTTAAGAGTGTATTTAGTGTATATCGGTTAAGAAGATATTGATTGTACATCGGTTAAGTGTGTATAAGTAGTCCTCGGTTAAGAAGATTTTTAGTGTACATCGGTTAAGAGTATTTAGTGTACATAGGTTAAGAAGATATTTAGCTTACATCGATCAATAGTGTATTAAGTGTACATCGGTTAAGAAGATATTTAGCGTACATCGGTTAAGAGTATATTTAGTGTACATCGGTTAAGATTATTTAGTGTACATCAGTTAAGAGTGTATTTAGTGTACATCGGTTAAGAAGATATTAAGTGTACATAAGTTAAAAGTATATTAAGCGTACATCGGTTAAGAGTGTATTTAGTGTACATCGGTTAAGAAGATTTTTAGTGTACATCGGTCAAAAGTATATTTTAATTTACGGCGGATGCCGAAGGGCCAAGTGAGCTTATGCCATGGTGCAGCGTCCGTCGTCCGTCCGTCCGTCGTCCGGCGTCAATATTTTACTTTAAACAACTTCTTCTTAATAACCAAAAGGCCTAGGGTGATGCTATTTGGCGAGAAGCAAACTGAGATGAAGGGCTACCAAGTTTGTTCAAATAAATGACCTTCACCTATTTTCAAGATCACAGGGGTCAAATATGTTAAAAACTTTAAACAACTTCTTCTGAATAACCAAAATGCCCAGAGTTATGATATTTGGCCAGTAGCATGCTGGATGAAGAGCTACCAAGTTTGTTCAAATGAATGACCTTCATCCATTTTTAAGGTCACAAGGATCAATTGTCTTAAAAAATCTTTATACAACTTCTTCTGAATAACTAAGAGGCCTAGGATAATGATATTTGGCCAGTAACATGCTAGGATGAAGGGCTACCAAGTTTGTTCAAATAAATGACCTTTACATATACTCAAGGTCACATGGGTCAAATATGTTTAAAACCTTTAAACGACTTCTTCTCAATTAGCCAAAGGCCAAGGGTGATGATATTTTGGTCATTAACAGGCTTGGATGAAGGGCTACCAATTTTGTCAAAATGAATGACCTTCGCCCAAATTCAAGGTCACAGTGGTCAATATACGTTTAAATCTTTAAATGGCTTGTTCTGTATTACCAAAAGGTCCAGGGTAATGATATTTTGCCAAAAGCATGCCGGGATGAAAGACTTTAAACTCTGTTCAACCTAATGTCCTTGTTCGACATTCAAGGTCACAGGCGTCATATGTTTTTTTTATCTTTTAATAGGTTCTTATGAATCAAACACTGATATTCTGTCTGTAGCTGTATTTTAGTCCACTTTTAAGATTACAAGTGTGAGATTAATACCAGGTGAGCGATTCAGGCCCATTGGGCCTCTTGTGTTTATGTCGGAAAAAGGTAGAATCGCTCTTCTGCCCCAAAGAAAGCGTTAAGGCCAGAAAGACAAGTTATGATAGTACAATGTACTTGTTACTATTTTGACGTTTAAAGTATTAGCTGCTTTCTCATTTCGTACATTGATGTTTGTAATTTACCGGCAAGGACCACACACCTGAGAATTCGTTACAGCTATATTTGGACCAAAACTAAGGCGTTCAGAGTAATTTTACCGAAAATTGCTCTTAGCTGTTACACATTTTCAGTTCCCTGTGATCTGTACATCTATTACGTATCTGTCAAAAGCAAATGTGAAAAACGTATGTGGAAGTTTTCGAAAAATTAACATAGAAAATGGTCTATTTGTCAGTTTATTTAACTGCTGTTTTCAAGACTGGTCTTTACTGTACATGTCAGTAAAATTTGGAGTTGAAAAGATATTGTTACAGGTATTTGTTTCGTCATTTCACTTATAACGTTGTTGCTTTTCGGTAAGCTTGACATTTGTATCATCTATTACAAGTTTTATGTACACTACTCTCTGAAATATTTAACGTAATAACCTCTACTGAAGACTTGTAAGTAATACAGACTTAAAGGACTTTGTACAATTCACACAAATGCTGCAGTTTTAGGAAAGGGGTTGTCATTTTTAATTGGCCACAAAAATCGAGTAGTCGTGCATAAATGAACGCGGAGGATTGTATAAGCTATGTGATCTTAAGCGGTATATATTGCATCAGATTAAAGACCGAATGAAGAGAATGCGTGATGAAATGCATTGCAGTTTATACTAGTTATCTCCCGTTGGCTAAAATGTATGTGCTTGATTTCATCATGTACATTTCGCAGTGGTCCATGGACAGTGAGTCAAATTTCTTATAAGTTGACTAGCTGTCGAAAACGCATCGCATGATCTCATACATTTCTGTCGAATATTTGGAAAGGTCCAAAAATACGTCTGACACACATCATTTTACATGTATAATTGACATGACGGCATATCTGTGATTATTTGCGGAAGACGTCACTTTATAGCCCCGAAAGAAAAGACAAACGCTTACTTTTACATGTACCCCGTCATCACCCAACCAGTAATCCGTGTCCTACTTTGACACCCCCTGTCCCCTCACAGCCTCCTTTTCATCTACCATTGAACGCAGTATATATACATAACTTCACGTCAGGAGAATCTAGCATGGAGACACAGACTGGAGTGTAACGGAGAATGACTTTTATGTATTTTAACGAAGGACCTATTGTATACACAAAACTGTTAACTAGAGTTTCTCTGAAACAACATCTGTGAACGATTAATTGATTTGGCATGAAGTTAAGCTCACATTTACAAATCAACTTGCTGTGAAGGACTTTAAGGGTTTTCGGCACGTTGAGGAGACGAATGGTGATCAAATTGATTTGTCATACTTAGTATACATCCCTCCCTCCAATACCCAAGAAAATAAACAATCCTTTACTATAGTACATATTAAGTATATACCATTTATATAACAGCATGTTTTGGTAGATTATATTGATCACGTGCTCGCGTTTGCCCGGTCATTATTTCCCTTTTTGGAATCTCTCTAAAAAAATGAGTTCCGCGTGACTTGAGAAAACAAATATGATGACACGAAAGCCTGATAAACTTTGCTGTTGTATTATTTGTCTATTTAAGGAAAAGTTTTCTATTTTAGCCAGGTTATATGGTGATAACTCTATTTAGCACGTGCAAATTGAAAAAATGGCGAAGACAAACTACATGTAGTTTGCTCTAAGTTAAAATCTAGGGGCCAGTTTGACAAACCTTTACCGTCCTCAGTGAACTTTTGACCTTGCGGCAAACACAGTTATATGACGTCACGATGATAAACTAATTAAGCCATTTGTGACGTCACAATCTTGTTGCTAAGCTGCCTAGCAACTGGTAAGGCGGAGATGATCAGTCTCTCCCCTGATATTTACTTTTTATTTTAATTCTTGGATTGCCACAATGACTTTCAGGTAATTCTTGATATACGTGGCCTATCGTTCAAATTTTCGATTCGTCGTGCCTTAATTATTTATTTCACTTCTTGACCAGGTCTAATGACTGATTCTAACAATATACGTGTGTCAGGGTATCGTCCAGTGGTCTTATGTAGAATTCTACGGGATGGCTGTTGTAGTTATCATTAAGAACTTTGCTGATTTTGTCAAGTAAAGGCCGAATTTTATTGTATTTGTCCACTGGCCGATATAGATAGTCAATATGAAATATGGTGTTGTCCAGTTCTGCGGTGATCGCAAGTGGTTCCATGTATGCCGACTGTACCGGTCAGTTGTAACTCAGTCTGATCTTGACCACTAGCTTTCTTACGTTGTTTTGCATGTCCAGTTCTGCGATCCGTGTAACTCAGTCAGATCTTGACCACTAGTGGTTCTGCAATTAGTAAAGATGACCGTCCTATTAAATATGATAAGTAATCACGTGATCTATAAATTACCCTGTGTAGTGTTTCGTTTTCACGTTATTATTTCTCTTATTGACGTCACGTATCATCAGTAGGTGTTTTTATCTGAGCCATTTTCATTGCCAGAAAGTTTAAAGTAAAACTTTGTCTGTAGGACACGAATGTCTAGATCCCAGACTTAAGAATAAATTAAAGAAGTCAAGGTCAAAGGTCAAGTTTACGAAAAAGGCATGCAACATACTATACTCGCAGTCCATAACAGACCTTAACACAAAATCTTGACCAATATAAAAGGTTAAGATTACAGATATGTGAAAAGTACTAAAATCATCTTGACAAAGTTACCAAAGTTACAGACGTCAAGGTCAAAGTTGAAGGTCACAAAAAGACGAGAAACATGATGTACTCACCACGGCTCAAATATATGTGAAGTTATAATTTACATGGCCCTTGCTGTAGTGCTAAGTTAACACCTGACCTAACCGAGAAAAGTGAATCAGTGTTACAGAGGTCACAATCAAAGGTGAAGGTCACAAGTAGACGTGGAACATACCATACTCATCAAGGTACATAAGTATGTAAAGTTGCATGACCCTATAGCTGCAATGAGTCGAAAACTGACCTAAATGCAAAAATGTAATAAAGTTCTCAAAGGTCAAGATCAAAGGTGTTGGTCACAAGAAAGTGAAGTCTGCTGGTCTCATCAAGGCACACAAAGTATGAGAAATTACTATGTCCCTAGCTGCAATTACAGATGTATAAGCCAATTACTGATCTAACCGCAAAGATTTGTTAGTAAAATGTATTTCAAGGGAAGTAACTAGTATTGCCTTAAATTATCTATACCGACTAGTTTTAATAGTTTACCTTGTATCTCTTGTGTGTCAGATCCTGAATCTTCGATGATTAAACAGTTTATTTCTGGTAACTTACTAATGGTTTCCGTCACCTTTAACCACAGTTCCGTCTATTTGGCGTTCGGGATCAAATGTGATTTGACATAGATAAACGTATACATACCTGTTGTTTTATATCTAAGTATCTCCGTAGTTCTCTTAAAACTGTGCGTGCTCAGGTACATGTCAATTCCGTCTTTGCGTATTGCAGAGTTAACTTCTCTTGAGAGCAGGTATTGATTGTTACGTCATTGGTTTGTGTGAGAAAATTACGTCGTTTTCTCAAAAATTGATGACTTCACTCTCACAAACAAATGACGGAACAACCAATACCTGCTCTCAAGAGAAGATAACTCTGCAATACGCAAAGACGGAATAAGAACATCTAAGTACAATAGAACTAATTATCTTTGTTCCTTCTCAGTGCAATTTTATAAGATCATAAAATCCTGCTCTAGACAGGGGGTAATACTGTATTCACTACATCACACAATTTATCGCAGAAACAGGTATTGCTAATATGGTACATTGTATGTATATGTTTGACAAAACAGCGGAAACAACATTTTAGTCACATTGCGCACCCGTAAGTCACAGCAGGACAGGAAAAAATATCCCCATTTTGAAAACAAACATATCTACTTACGTATTGTAAACGTGAGCGAATGACGTCATCCTGGTAATTTAGAAAGACAATTATGTTTGTATGAAGTGAAGTACTAGTTATAAATAAAGGAAAAAAATCAACTACGATTTAAATTGAAGTGAGTGTCGAGCTTTTCTATAACGACTCGGTAACGTGATTTATATATGGTGTATGGCATATGAAATTAGGTTGGAGTTTTATCGAGTGGTCCCCGTACAAAGTATCGGTAGTATGCATGTATATTTAACTGATACAGAATGAAAAATAACTATCGTGCTAACAAAAATATAAACAATATATAAACACGAAACCTGATGATATTGCATACCCATCCTGGATATTACTGGGGTAACGCTCACATGTCGCACACCGGGTGCCCCGATCGGTTTAGTACGGAGTCATCCGGGTGATTCGGAGCAAAGTGTGCTGAAAATGTCTTGACTTCGGTTGGAATCCCGGTCTAGTCCCTCACGATTTTTACGCTCCGAACACTGTTGTTAATTATATTTTGTTTATTTCATCTTAATTATTTCTCATCAAAGTTTGTAATGCCCGAAAATAAACCTTGTTACAGTTTTTGGTATCATCGCGAAAGTAACTTGAGTTACTTCCCTTAGCTAAATTTCTGTAAGCTAGTCATGATGGGTATATAACATGTTACACATGTAAACCACATAATGCACACTGTCGTTTGTCTTCGTGGAAAGATAATTCTTGTTCACTCTTCGAATTTTACTTTTATAATTTCAATAATATGAGTATTTGATTTCGTAGTCTTGTAGTAAGCCCACGGCGGTCCTCGTACTTTGCATCTTTCAATTTCAAAGTATTTTATTGACAATACATATATAATACAAACATATAAGTTAACATTAAAGGAGATATTTGAACAGTATTGACAAAAGAATAAGACAACAGGCTTTGCCTATATCAGTCTTCTTCTAATTCCGGTAGATATGTACAATGCTTAAATATATAAAATGTTGTGATTCGTTTCCTCTCACACTCATGCACACCCACACCCACACCAGCTTATGTCTAATACTCGTTATTTAAGGGATAAAACTTGCCTGAATAACAATAATTATAACAATACATGAATATTCATTTGGAAATTTATCTAGCACGTATAAGTAACGAAACGTTTTCATGATTTAATATAAGAGTCAACATGTATAAGAATAGTTTTATTTAATTGGTTGCATGCATTACTAATACCATATACTAAACAGTGCAGATTTAAATATCCTACTAGATTATAAATAGTGGTAATATGATGCCTAATATTTGAATACAGAGGACATTGAAAGAAAAATGTATTAGATCTTCCCTCTGTGCACCACATACACAGGAAGCATCATCAATCAGATGGTCTTGTAACTTATCACAGTTAAGATCACTTTTAAAATTTCTTAGCTGACATAAAATTATGTTAAGTTTGCATCTTAATTCATGGCGGCGACCTCTTTTGTTTACATTTTGTCTTTTGTTACAGTTGACTGTCAATGCCCCTATTCTGGTATATTCGCTTTGCGTAGAGAATATTATTTCCTAAATATACTTGTCTTTTTACTTTTCAAAGACGTACGATATTCTTTGGCCTTATTTTACCTAAATGTGACCAACATTTGAAAAAAATCTGCTTCACATATATATATATGCCTTTCTTGAATTAAAATATTTCAGTGTCCATAATTTGAAAAACATTCCTGCATATGTATCGTACGTAAAATTTCACATGTTTTCAAAGTCGCCCTTTTTGCATGATACAACAAAAAAGGGGAATTTTCCAGTTTTTCAATGCGTTTTTGAAACAGCGCAGGCAAGTATAATCTTTGAGACTTCTGTACTTTTAAAAACCTTCAATATACCAAATGAAATACCAATTCTTGTCCCAAAAAAGTGGCGTGTTTCAGAGAAAGATGAAAGTGAGGTTGCCATTTGGCCTTATTTACAATACAGCTGGCCTCTTATTGTCAGTCGCAGTTGGGAGAACAGAGTTATCAAGCTGTTGAGAGATTATAACTTTGAACGATTACTTACACACTTAAATTCTGTAAAACAATATATTGAGATAGATATCATTACAAAAGTGGCTTGAAGGTTTACATAACGACCGTGAGAGTGATAACATACAGCTTGAGCAACACGAGTAATTAATTGATTTTAAGATAAACATGCTTACGTAAGCTAAATTTCGCAGTGGTAATTTTTAAAGCTAAGTATTGAAACTGATCGGTATTCTCGCACTAAAATTGTTTAAGAAGATACATGTAGGCTTTACACGTTTTAAAACTTAAACTGTAGTGAAGACGAATGCCATTTTCTGATTGTTTGTGGGTTTTTTTCAGATATCATGATCAGAGCTCATCTTTTTACAACAGCAGAAAAGAATGTGCCAGGTTTTTAATATTTTAACATTGTACAGAAACTTGTTGTTTTAATGAGTGAACCTAATTAACAATATGTCTTGGCGAGCACAGTTCATAAGATGTATTGTAGAAGAATGTGTTTTTAATATAAGTCTGACCCTTTTATAGTATAGTTTTAGAATTGATAAATTAAGCTGTATTAACAAATATATCTATAGTATCTCGTCAGCCTTATATTGATTGTACTTTTTTCTTCATACTTGTATGAATTTTATGCAAAATTACAAAATAAAAAGTAACATGTGATTTTTTTTAATAAAATAATGGTATTGTATTGTACTCAACGGAAACCGAAAATTGAAAAAGATCTGTCTCGTGCTGTTCTCTTGGTAATTATGGTCTTATTTATTTATTTATAAAAATATTTTGAAAATAATCAATTTTTGACGAATTAACTCAAATATCTGTGGGTGTGTTACCTTTATCAATATAAAGTATTAATTAGGAGGCATGTGATTATAGATAAACTGACCCCAGGCGATTGTAACGGAGATGTTGTTTACATAAGCAATCTGGACGACTCGAGGCTTGGTCAGCCTTAATTGCCGTGTCAACACGATAATTACGGCCCATATGGCCGCTTGAGTGATTAATAAGCGACCATAGAAAGCTGGTTGCTCAGCGAGTCAAACCTGTTAGACAGATAAACCACTAATCAATTGATCTCCGCTGTAAACAGACACCTGTCATTTCAACTGGTTTGAGTTGATAAGTATTTTGATAATACTATTATGCCAGATTGAGCTCGATATCACCCAGAAGGACAGTCCTTTTATAAGCAAACGAGGCAAAACTAAATTCATATACCTATATTCAGCAGCATCATGAACACACGAGCTAACCCAGACCGCAGAACTATTTTAGACACAGGCGTACAGAGTCGCAACGCACTATTGGGGGCAGAACGCCGATTTCGCCGATCTTGTGAGCAGATCGTCCTACTAAACCAGCGCCTCGACCAACTACAAGTCAGATACGATATGGCGAAGAGCAGCTCGAACCGCGCCTTCCGGTACAACCTGCGACTGAAGCTGGCTGTCGTAGAGGGCATGCGCAATGTGTACTACGACTATGCACACAACAAGGCGAAGATGGTGGCAAACCTTCGGCGAGACTTGTTCGGAGAAACCGTGGAAATCATTGCTGATGACGCCGAATCCTCCGACACGTCGACAGACTCCATTGAGTAGCAGATCTGTGAATATGCAGATTCCAGCCAAAGGGCCCTTTTCAGGGCCACAAATTTTCCCAAAAAGTGTCCCGCTACCTCGAATATTACGCATTTTCATCCCTTCCCAGTTAGTTAGTTAGGAATACGTCCCCCCCCCCCCCTCCACTCCGGTATAAAATAACGATAATTTATTTGGTATTGTACTTTTACAAAAATTGTTTTAAACCGAAGATTCGATCGGGAGAAAGATGTTAGATTGTCAAACTGGTTATACATGGAGATTATGTTATTGTTCGGCAAACTTTCTCAATTCCAGTTGCAATGAAATAATGGAACAATCTTTTGTTCACATATTGGCGAATAATTTTGATATTGTAAACGCTTTCGTAGTACTAGTGAAAAAACCCACACCAAGTAGTGAAATATAACATTTTCTTTTATCTAGAAACCAATATTAGTTTATACTATACGCCTTCAAAAGATACGGACTTCCGTAAACGGAAACAAATTGTCGAGTCTGGTATACCACGGAATTAGATTAGTTCGTGAGTATACCAGTATATTATATGTCTGGTATACCAGTATATCATATGTCTGGTATACCAGTATATTATATGTCTGGTATACCTGTATTATATATGTCTGCACATGGTATACCAGTATATTATATGTCTGGTATATCAGTATATTAGATGTCTGTTATACCAGTATATTATATGTCTGGTATACCAGCATATCATATGTCTGGTATACCAGTATATTATATGTCTTGTATACCAGTATATCATATGTCTGGTATACCAGTATATTATATGTTTTGTATACCAGTATATTATATGTCTGGTATACCCGTATATTATATGTCTGGTATACCAGTATATCATATGTCTGGTATACCAGTATATTAGATGTCTGGTATACCAGTATATTAGATGTCTGGTATACCAGTATACTAGATGTCTGGTATACCAGTATATTATATGTCTGGAATACCAGTATATTATATGTCTGGTATACCAGCATATCATATGTCTGGTATACCAGTATATTATATGTCTGGGATATCAGTATATTAGATGTCTGGTATACCAGTATACTATATGTCTGGTATACCAGTATATTATACGTCTGGTATATCAGTATATTAGATGTCTGGTATACCAGTATACTATATGTCTGGTATACCAGTACATTATATGTCTGGTATATCAGTATATTAGATGTCTGTTATACCAGTATATTATATGTCTGGTATACCAGGATATTATATGTCTGGTATACCAGTATATTATATTTCTGCACATGGTATACCAGTATATTATATGTCTGCTATACCAGTATATTATATGTCTGCACATGGTATGCCAGTATATTATATGTCTGGTATACCAGTATCTCATATGTCTGGTATACCAGTATATTATATGTTTTGTATACCAGTATATTATATGTCTGGTATACCTGTATTATATATGTCTGCACATGGTGTACCAGTATATTATATGTCTGGTATACCAGTTTATTATATGTCTGGTATACCAGTATATTATATTTCTGCACATGGTATACCAGTATATTATATGTCTGGTATAACAGTATATTATATGTCTGGTATACCCGTATATTATATGTCTGGTATACCAGTATATTTTATGTCTGGTATATCAGTATATTATATGTCTGGTATATCAGTATATTTTATGTCTGGTATATCAGTATATTATATGTCTGGTATATCAGTATATTATATGTCTGGTATATCAGTATATTAGATGACTGGTATACCAGTATATTAGATGTCTGGTATATCAGTATATTAGATGTCTGGAATACCAGTATATTAGATGTCTGGTATACCAGTATACTAGATGTCTGGTATACCAGTATATTATATGTCTGGACATGGTATGCCAGTAAATTATATGTCTGGTATACCAGTATATTATATTTCTGCACATGGTATACCAGTATATTATATGTCTGGGATATCAGTATATTAGATGTCTGGTATACCAGTATACTATATGTCTGGTATACCAGTATATGTTATGTCTGGTATATCAGTATATTAGATGTCTGGAATACCAGTATATTAGATGTCTGGTATACCAGTATATAGATGTCTGGTATACCAGTATATTATATGTCTGGGATACCAGTATATTAGATGACACACATTTTTTCTACATGCTCATTGGTTGGATTATAATCACGTGGAGGTCGGTGATTTGTGATATTGACACGGTGTTACCCTTTTTAGACGGTCGGTTTTTTGACACAGCTAGCAGGGTAATATTCACTTTATGACTTCACCAGTATACCAGTATATTATATGTCTGGTATACCAGGATATTATATGTCTGCACATGGTATACCAGTATATCATATGTCTGGTATACCAGTATATTAGATGTCTGGGATACCAGTATATTATATGTCTGGAATACCAGTATATTATATGTCTGCACATGGTATAACAGTATATTATATGTCTGGTATACCCGTATATTATATGTCTGGTATACCAGTATATTATATTTCTGGTATACCAGTATATTATATGTCTGGTATACCAGTATATTAGATGACACACATTTTTTCTACATCCTCATTGGTTGGATTATAATCACGTGGAGGTCGGTGATTTGTGATATTGACACGGTGTTACCATTTTTAGACGGTCGGTTTTTTGACACAGCTAGCAGGGTAATATTCACTTTATGACTTCACCATTTTAAATTGTATCGTCACATTGCTCTCTGCCAGATCTAGTGCATTCTCCCTGAGAATTTTCATACGTTCCTTACTTTTTAATGATTTGGAGATAATTTAGCATCTAATATGAAAACAAAATACTTTTATTCGGTGAATATGTGGTTATTTGAACCTAAAAAGATATATTAACCCGGACTTCGTCTCGGTTAATATCACCTCGCAGGTTAATACAACCACATATTCACCTCAACACAAGTCCATCATAACCGTAACCTCATTGTTCTCCTTTAAATATAGACTTTATAAACACTGGACAAAGTATACCTCCAGCAATTAGACCGAGCTTTACTATATCAATTGTGTTTGTACCTTTTGGCGATATCATAATAAGTCTACATACAAATGTAATAAGTAAAGGTTATTGCATGGTCCTAAAGATTATAAACTTTTCCAGGAAATGCTTATCCTCTCACATGATAAGGAAATCAATAACGCTGCCAACTCAGTAATTGTTTTTGTTTGTTTTTCAATCATGAAATTACCATTCTTAAATTCTTCTTTTTTAAATTTTAAATGTGTCAACTAAGTTATCCTTTCCACTGTATTGACTTCATCGTTACTTACTTATTGATTATCTCACCTTTTTACAGCATTTGTGACCACTGCCCACAGTCCACTGGGCACACCCCCTTTCATGGTCATGTAATCATGAAAGGGGATTATGTGTGCAGTGGACTGTGGTAGCAAGTGATTTATTGCCCACAGTTTTCCATTGTGAGAGGTGGGAAGTATGCAGTAAGTTGTGCTGTCTGCACTGCAGTCACCCGTGCGAAGCTCTACAATAGTACCACAAGGTAGAGACAAAACAGAGTTACTTCCCTTGCTATATGTGAGGGAAACAGAAAGTACACCCCTTCAACCGCGGTAAAAAAAATCATTCCTTTGTTTCAAATCAAGTTTTGTATTTATGGTACAACTTTTTGTGAATAGGATTAACAAGTTTTATTTGATGATGACTGACTACATTTGTAATTTCAACAACACAAATGTTGGTACCTGAACGTGTTGTTTGTCAATGTAAAGAGTAATAACTTTACCAGCTTGTGGAAATAAATGAGGTAACTTTTATGACATTTTTACTAACTATGTTTACAGTCTACGCTAAATACCATATATTCATTAACATTATAAATTATTCTGATTGTGTATCCTATGAGATTTTCTGCTAAAAAAGTTAACTTAAAAAGTATGTTTGCAATACATTCTTTATATTAAAATAAAAGTATATAGGATACAAATTCAACACCTAGGAAAGAATAAAAGATAAATAATGGCAAATACGACAGATGTGCATAAGGATTCTGTTGAGTGACCAATGAGATCATTTTACCGTTTCTATATATAATATAACAACCTACTTTAACAGATATTAGTATTTATTTCAATTCCTCCGCTAAGGGTTTACTAGTCTTACGCTCGACCGAATGAACTGAAGAGAGATTCTCCCTAGCCGAAGATCTTTCTCCAGGAAACAATTCGTCGTCCCGAGTTTTCCAGGGGTCATTGCGATTTTTGTGAAATTATCGCTAGGTATTCTTGTCAATATTTTCCGGGTCCAAAAATAACAGAGGCAATTATTTTTCTTTTCAATGCCTCTGGTAAGAGTCGAGCTCAGAACCTCTCGTTTAAACTAATCGGACGCATTCTCCCTAGCTTTACAAGGTCGACACTAGGAAAGCCGGACGATACCAACTAAAACAAATTACGTGTATCAATGTCACACTTGCGACAAAGAATCTCGAACAGATTTTAACGATACCACGATTATCTCGTAATTACTACATGAACAATTTTTAGTGGCGCTAACCGGCTTTTGTAGTTCTCTTGGTGGATTTTTTTCTCACTTTGTATTTTCACATGAATGCAACTGCAGTTATATCTTCAAAGCTTAAAAAATATAAACATACTTATTCAGAGAGTCACTTATAGAAGGCAATCACGATCAAGAACACATGCCAACAACCTCAGATCCCGTATTCATAAAACCGTTCTCATGCTTAAGCATGGCTTCTGTGCTCAAACCAGTAATCTTGTCATGTCAAACGATCAAAAAGTCACATGTAAACATTGAAATCAGTATTCGGCTTAAAGTCTTCTTCCATTTTTTCCAAATCATTGATAAAATAGGGCTTTTATTAATTTACATCACAAAATCTATGCTTGAGCATGAGAACGGTTTCATGAATACGGGCCCAGGTTTGCTGAGGTGGTATTGAGTATTTTATTTTCGCGATGGATTTTTGTTTTTGCGAATGCAGGTTGCACAAGGATGTATTTGTTTCTTTTGGAGAGAAAGACAAACACATACCGGAGAGACCAATCAGTTATTTTCAATATTTTATCTATTCATTGTAAGCACGATCATCGATACAACAAGTTATTCCAACTTTGTACACACAGTTCACTTTTCAATATTTAGGCTTGAGAAGGGAAACGAAGTGTTCAGAAAAACAAGTTTTTATATTTTATTTCATTCAAGTTCTAGGAATAACTATCTTGGGAAGGAAACATTACGTCACAGACATACTTTCCTGGTTTATAAATCATAATAAAATAAAACCAAAACGCTAAAAATGAGTTTTTTAAGAAGTGATATAGAGTGATATATTGTGAGCCGTGTTTGAAGTATCCGTCCTGATATTCAAATAAGCACTATCCGGTCATTCAGATTTATTAATGTATTCATTTTGTACCTCTGATATTAATAATTATAATACATTAATTTGCCCAAAACTCGTCTATCAAAGCACTGTACAAGTTTGCAAGAGTGAAACCGCATAAGAAAGGTGATACATTACAAAATAATGTATTACATACATTCTTAAAGATAATTTTAAATTTTATGAACAATGTATCACTAAATCTAATTTTACATGTTAAGAACCATATATCAGTAAAACTAATTTTTCATCTAAGAGCCATGAATCCTTAAAGCTTATTTTACATGCATGAACCAATTATCCTTAAAACTGATTTTACATTTTCAGAACCATTGTATCATTACAACTAACTTAACCTGTCACATGGTAAATACCATGTATCCTTAAAGCTATTGTCACATGGTAAATACCATGTATCCTTAAAGCTATTGTCACATGGTAAGAACCATGTATCCTTAAAGCTATTGTCACATGGTAAGAACCATGCATCAACCATGTATCCTTAGAGCCAAGTTTACATGTGAAGAACCTTGTATCTTTAAAACTTATTTTTCATGTAAGGAACTATGTATCTTATAAGCTTCTTTAAAGCTAGATTTACAAGCTAAGAACCATCAACGATATATCTAAAACAATGATATCCGGCACTGCGATAATCATTAGGAAACAGAAAGTCGATTGATGATGGCTGTGCACATAATAATGGCTGTTTTTTTTTTTTTTTATATATCCAAGGACAGTGTTGTCGTCTCTATGGCAAATAGATAAATATGGCCAAAATCGATCTTTTCCTGTTTATATCCAGTGAAAGGATAATTGTTTTTATTTATCTCTGATATTCTTAACATGCAATGTTAACTCTTAAGTGTCAATTTATCCTTTCAATCCTCCGATCCAGCCTCCTTCAGCACGTTTTATTAGGTGTCTTTTTGAAAGCACTCAGATTAGCCTTGTCCAGATACCGGAATATGATCGCGTAACTTTGGCGTTCGTCAACCTGCATAATCATGGCCCTTTGTTTGCTATCAACACATAAGGTTTCACCTGTAATAATAATAAAAAAAAATAGTTGATGTCATTAACAAAAAAAAGTGAAATGAATAGAAGTGTGTGTATATAAGAAATAATCAGCGTATGTGCGTGCAATATGGTGGAATATATAACAAGGGTGAGATTACGTTGTGAAAATAATTAAGGAAGGCCGTTTAGTTGCGGCCCGAGTTCAATATTTTTTCTAAAAGTTTATAATCCACAATTGTATTTTCCATCATGATATCTCTTTCGTGTCTACCTTAGTGTCTATACAACGACATGGTGATCAAGGGGATCTAGATTACCGAACTACTTAAATAAGGTTGTTCATTTGCACGTGCTAACTTTTGTCACGTGATGTTTTCATTTCACAACAATCTGCGCGTTTGTATCATTTCTGTCATTGTGGGCAGTTGACCTTATTTCTCTTTTTAACCTGGATCTATTTGCGATTATCTAAAGTTCATTTTCAGATGTAAATGGAATAGACGATACAAAATAAACACTGACGTCATGCTCTATTTCAGATCATTTTTTTTACGTACTCTGATTTTAGGGTCCAGAGTTCTTATTGGATTCACATATATCGTTTAAATATTCTTACATTTATAATACTTGAGATGCATGATCTTTCTTTTAATCAATCAAATCCACCTATTTGCCGACAACGCTCGTCAACACAAGTATGAGCATTTGATAGATTTACAAACACTATTTCAAGCTATCTTCGCGGTACGGCCTTTGGAAATAGTACACCAGGTTGGTCTCAACACCCCGGGAAAACAGTTTTGACCATTGACTGAAAGGGCATGAATTATCTGTATAGTATTCCCCGCCATGTGAAAAATGTAATCAAATCAGCCATACTGTTATATAGTTGGAGTATAATAACATAATGTAATCGTTTCAGGGTCACATACCTTTCCTTAGGACGCGTTTTTTGCCGCGGAGACGAACATCGTCTGTACAACTGTAGAGGCAGAGCTTGAAATCATCCTTTCGACCTTTGGCATTGATCAGCAGAGGCTTGTTATGTTGTAGCCAGGGGTAATCAAACGAAATGACTCCCTCTGTACAAGATTTTGGTATCGTTGCCCTTCTACAAAGAAAGCATACGCACTTTTTTAAAAGACTTCGTAAGTTTGTATGATTTTCTCTCACAAAACATATTTAACATTGAAATTACAGTATGCATGTTTTCGTTCATGATCCAAAATAGCATTAAATCTGCTTTTGAGACCATCCTTTTTAAGCGACATTTGCTCTTGGACAGGGTGAACATCATTTCGCTCAACCTGACAAAACAACTTACTTATAACAAGTCATCTCAACATCATTTAATATCAAATAGGGGTAGTAAATGTATGTATGATACACTGGAATCACATATATAGAGATCAATCTCTAATTCGAAAAGAGATTTCTTTCAATCAAATAGAGATAGAGATTTATCTAAACACAAATCAAAAGATATCTGTAAATGTAATAGTGATATCTTTGAATGTAATAAAGATATCTGTAAATGTAATAGTGATATCTGTAAATTTAATAGTGATATCTGTAAATGCAATAGTGATATCTGTAAATGTAATAGTGATATCTGTAAAGGTAATATATGTTGTAGCCAGGGGTATAAAGATATCTGTAAATGTAATAGTGATATCTTTGAATGTAATAGTGATATCTGTAAATGTAATAGTGATATCTGTAAATGTAATAGTTATCTGTAAATGTAATGGTGATATCTGTAAATGTAATAATGATATCTGTAAATGTAATAATGATATCTGTAAATGTAATAGTGATATCTTTGAATGTAATAGTGATATCTGTAAATGTAATAGTGATATCTGTAAATGCAATAGTGATATCTGTAAATGTAATAGTCATATCTGTAAAGGTAATAGTGATATCTTTGAATGTAATAAAGATATCTGTAAATGTAATAGTGATATCTGTAAATGTAATAGTGATATCTGTAAAGGTAATAGTGATATCTTTAAATGTAATAGTGATATCTGTAAATGTAATAGTGATATCTGTAAATGCAATAGTGATATCTTTGAATGTAATAAAGATATCTCATATAACTAGGATTATTTGAGATGAACGCTATTGCTTATAAGATATATCCTAAAACATGAGACGACGCACATTTTATTTCTTCATTTTCAATGGTTGGATTATAATCACGCAGGGTCGGTGATTTGTGATATCGCCTTGCTTATATTAGAAACAGCAAGTCAACGTACACTTTATGACGTCATTTCAATGACAACGTCACAATGCTACCTGGTAAATGCAGTTACCCCCCCC
>NW_018407656.1:811483-837239 GCF_002113885.1 Mizuhopecten yessoensis | reverse complement strand
AAAAAAAAAAAAAATCTTGAAAATTTTAGTGTATGCTTGAGCATACAAGCATACATGTATGCTACGCCACTGCGTGAAACAGTCAACATTGTTATAAATATATTTATTTAGTCAGGAAACAATATAAATGATCCCTTGCTTTTCTTTGGTCTTCATTGTTTAATTTTCATGAAAATAATCCAGCCTTCAAATTGTGTAAAGTCTGTTGGTCCATCGGATAGGGATCCATGTATAAAAATGATCAAGGAGCTGATATCCATCCAGAATTTCATAAAACTATATCTTACATAGTTTATGAGGTATCTTAATTAATTTTATATATATCTTATTTAATTTTATATATAATATATCTCATATACTATATAAGTTATATTATATAATTGAAATTTCGTTACTATAAGAGATATCTTTTATAGAAAATGAGATATATTGTATTGGATTCTTATATGTATAGCATATGAGATATCTTATATAGGATCTCATTCAATTTCTATATAAGATATCTTATATAGTATATAAGATATCTTATATATTATAAAAGACATCTCATATATCATATAAGATATTTCATATACAAACATTAAGATACATTGTATCTATATAATATATGATATCTCATGTACTATATAAGTGTAGCGGAAATGTACTGGGTTAATCGTCGACGACCAATTAGCTCAATCGGTAGAGCGTCCGTCTAGAGTTCGGAGGGTCCCGGGTTCGAACTTCGGTCTAGCCGTGCATTTTTCCTCTCCTGTTACAGTGGTGCCTGTGACCAACCCTTGTTCCAAGCATTTGGTGTATGCTTGGCAAGGGGATACCCGAAACTGGGTTGTTAATAGTTGTGCCTTCGGGGCCGAAGACTTAGATAAAGGAGGGAGGAATGTAGCGGAACTGGACTGCATGGGTCGATCGTCGGCGACCAAGTAGCTCAATCGGTAGAGCGTCCGTCTAGAGTTCGGAAGCTTCCGGGTTCGAACCCCGGTCAGGCCATGCATTTTTCCTCTCCTGTTACATGCGTTACCTTGTTTCTTATATACTTTTATGATATTCAGGATCGACATTATTCCTTGAATAAATGTTTAGTTTGCTAACCATGAAAATGTACAGCTATCAATCAATGAAAATGGCTGTAGCAACGCCGAATCGGAAGCGCTATTCGAATTATGTTGTTCATGCTACTGTACTTACCGCTCCATTCCTGCCCGTATGTCACAATCCACAGACTTCTCTCCGGCCAGCACACAGCCGGTCAGTCCCAGCAAAGCCACACAGAGAAACACTGTCCCTTTGGTCAACATTGTCAGTTTAATGGTCAGTTTCGGTCACAAATTCTCTTCTTATAGTGTCTGTCTTGGTCTGTTTCCCCCACCTTTAGTTTATGATGGTCACATATTATCTTTGATCGTCTTCTCCTTTGAAATCACTGCTATTTTATTACATAAGCCACTTATACTTCAATACAATAATTCGGGTTTTAAATTTCCCCGTAAATCCGAGATGCATGGGCCACGAAAACAACAGCTGTCTTACATATTTTTTAAAGTCAAGTTATGTCCTTCTGTATCATGCGTGGCCGCTATATCTGAACCGACAATATGTATTCGACTCAGCTCGGCCTTTAAAATAAAATATTTGTTTCCCGTCCACCAGACGATGCGCACAAAAAATAATTTTGTGATACTACCATCACACTTAGCAACGGGCTACGAGGCGATTTCCTTCTATGTAACACACATATATCACATACACACGTGATGTATTAAAATAATTACTGAAAGCTGTATATTGTGTATACTCTAAGTTGTTCTAGAGACTAAAGAGCTCTAAAAGGACAAGAAAAAATATCAACAATTCAGTAGACACTAGAGAAGCGACCTGCCTGGTAATTCAAAATTAATGTATTAAATTAATGTATTCACGGACATTGGGAAAGCATGTATATTTGTTTTCATTATTTAAGGTAAAGTCTGCGTTATGTACTGTGCCTCGTTTGATGAGAATCAAGTGTTATGCACTGTGCCTCGTTTGATGAGAATCAAGTGTTATGCGTTATCAAATTCCACGAAAACTGATAGCATCATGTTGAAATGGTAGCGCGTATATATATAATTATGTACTCTTTATTCATCAATAGACACAAATGTCTTTGTGCTTTAAATACATTGTATATACAAGGATATATGGAGTGGTACAATGCATTACATTTACATAAATATATAACAAAGTAAAACAGTGACTTTCCATACTTAAATGCAGGTTTCACGACATCAGGGCGGACGTTACTCCTGATTAAATAAGTTATTGTTCCGTTTCTCATTCGCTTTAAAAATTGAAAGCGGCAATATTTTTCAATGTACTCCTGCTCGTAGACGATATGAATTCCAGAAACTTTGGTTATTTATGCATGTGTCTTAAGTTAGAGTATAAGGTACACTCCATAAGGAAGTCATACACGTCCTCTAAAACCCCACAAAAACTACATATGGAACAGGGTTAGGCTTGTGACAACGGCCTACCTCAACACTCAAACGATGAGAAGAGACTCTAAAATTTGTTAAGGCTATAAGAAACTTTTTTATGTTGACAGATCGAGATATAGTTTATCTTCGAAATTATTAGAAAGATTAACATAAAATCTTGCTCTAGTAGAGCCAGATAATTCCCTTTGCCAATTTTGAACAAAAATATCTTTAATTCTTATTTCAATTAAATGCATAACGGCTTCCATACTACCTACAGACTGCCTGTACCTAACATATCCAAAACCATTAGTAAAAAGAAGTTCTTTTACCTCACTAGCCCAAGTTTGTTTGGAAAACTGTTCAGCGTCCTGATACAAGATGTTATATACTGATCTAACAAGCTCGTTTGTCTAATCGCATACTATCCTCAGCCAATATTTTATTATTCTACAATATCTTGTTATTTTTAATGGAAAACGAATTAGCTCACCATAAACAAAGTTATATTGTGTTGCTAGCTTTACATATAATAATCTTTACAAAACTTAAGGGTGTACACGTTCAATATCCTCAACCTAATGGAAGCCCCATACCTCACTACGGTAGCACGGGCATTACCAATTTATCAAATAAATCACATATATGTCTGGGCGATAAAAAAACAATGCCCAAACACGAAAACCTATTCACTATCTCTATTTCTCCGCCGTCATAATAAAATCTAACGTCGCTTGCGACCCGTCCGCCTTTTCTAAATATCATAACCTTAGTTTTATTTACATTCAGTTTTAATTTCCATGTGTTACAATACACTTTCAGAATGTCTAATCCGTGTTGTAATATAAATATAAATTAATTTTCTAAATCATTTATATACATAGCAATTATAAGAGAGACAGACTTTCACCTTGACGAACCCCAGTTATGCATTGAAAACTTTCTGTTGCCCCTTACAACTTAATCAAAGGCTTTTGAGAAATCAATAAAAGCACAATGTAGACTATTTTTTTAAATGAAAAAGATGGGAGATAACTCCATTTAGAATAAAGATATTATCTATAGTACTGTGACCCGTCCTAAATCCAGCCTGTGCGTCAACATAAACATTATATTTTTCGGCCCAGAAATTAAGCCTATTATTCAAAACCCTCGTAAATAATTTCCCAACTACACTCAATATAGTTATTCCCCCATAATTTGATACATCTGACAGTGATCCCTATTTATGTAAAGGAATAATATAACCCTCCGTCCATGCATCTGGAAATAATCCTTTCTTAAAAACAGAATTAAACAATAACAGCATGTATGGTAATAATACATCAACACCAGACATTAAAAATTCATCAATTATTAAATCAGGCCCAGCGCTTTTACCTGTTTTTAGCTGAGCGACTGCTTTCATTATTTTTTCTCGTCGCAATATCACAATTCAGCTCTTCAAACATGACCTGTATTTCACCCTTCACATATCGTTTAACAAAATTTACAACCTCATTTTCAGGCTCAAAAAGTGGATCATCTGGATTTGTGACAAACGAAATCATCGGCATTAATATGTGATTTCGGTAAATTTTAATAAACGCCAATATTCTCGTGCGTTGTTTTCCTTAGCTTCTCTAAAAATGTTTAATAATTGTAAAAAATCATACCATTTTTGCTCACACGCATCACTGTACCAAGGAATATTGCGGGAATTTCCACGCGTGTTATGCGCCCCAGGCGATGAAATATTATGCGACATAATAGGTGTTGCCGTTCTACATAGACCTTCATTTAAAATATTTACAGCAGTGTTTAAGTCTGTATTACTAATTTCCGTTGCATTCAATAACCGGTTAACTTCTAGAAAATTTCAACATACAATCATCTTTCTGTAAATTTTGCAAAAACACATCTTTCAGTGCAGGATTCCATTTATATTTAATTGAGTATGACGACATTTCTTTCGAAGTAATTGTGTTAAACTACAGGTTACCATATAGCCGTACATTTCAAAATATACGGCCATATGATCACTGTAAACATTTGGCAAGTCAACATAGAAGTCAACAATTGATGAGAATAATTCAGGTGTAGAAATTACATAATCAACTAGACTACATCCTCGGTCATTCGCGAAAGTTAACGATTCTATACCCGCGTCTTTTCCTACTCTACCATTCAACATACGTAAACCAGAAGACATACAGATATCAATCAACTTCAAACCATTGCTATTAACTCTCCCATTATCCAGTGAATACCGCATACGACATCAGAACATAACTATTAGCTGTCTGTATAGGTAGTTATATTGCACTACGAGGTAAATTGTAAATTCGAAGCAAATAAAACCATCTTTTTCTGTCCCATCTACGGAATTCTTTCCGGCTGTATTTCCAGGAACGCCTGCTATTAATATTTCAGAAACAGGAAACAACGAGTTATAATTAGAAATGTAATATAATCAGAAATGTACAGGCAGGTGTGCCTCAAGGCTCTGTCTTCGGGTCATCTTTGTTTAAGTTCATAGGAAGAAATAAAAAAATCACTTCTATGTCGGGTTTACTACTTTAGGGCTACCTGATCTAGCAACTAACAAAACACAACACCAACAATTGCATTTTACTAGACATATCAAATGTTTTAGGCAATAATAGTATATATTTATTTAGGTTTGATATTGTTCATGTTTTTTTCGTTTTTTTTTCTTCAAAATTAATCCTGAATATCATAACAATATTCCCTCGTAATGGTTTGCTCGGAGCTAGGGGGTTGGCCTTACAAATTTCAGTGAGGAAGTGTCGAATAATGAAATATCGGCTGATATTAATTAAGTATGACATTTGTATTCTTAAGTCAGTGTATGGAGATAGGGATGAATGTAATCACAGAAACTGAGCAAAGTCTAACATTTGTTATTGACCTCTGGGTTTGAGGAAGGTAGGTTTTATTGCTAGTACATATAGTAAATGAAAGGATGCTTTTACACTTTTTAAAGCGGCGTTTTAATGATTACTTTTTCCAGCGCTTTCCCAATTTTTTTTAAATTTTTTTATTGACATTTTAACATAGCGGTTATATTGGATAAAGTCTTTCCCAGATGCTTTCAAAATTTCGACTGTCATCGCATCAATTGTGTGTTTAATTAGGTAGATATTGTAACATCCCATGAGTAAATAAACTATGTAGTTGTTGTGATAAGGACTCAGTAGTGGGTGCATTTGATTTTGTTTTAATTTCTCCGCTTTATACAGATTAAGGACAAAAACTTATATAACTTAAATATTTGCAATCTAATCGGTAAGTTCGTTCAAGAAATCAAATACACTGTATGGTACTATTGACTTATCTTTTACACATGTTGGAAATGTGACCGACTTGTATATAGGCTAGTCCCCTGGTGTACAGGGTATTGTCTAGCTATGCTCCTTCCAGTATACAAACGATGACAATGCATGCGTACACTCCACCACTTTGTAATAATAATAAAGTTTCATAATACTTTTCATCTTCCTTTTTCTTATACATGCTTGTCTTGTACAGGAGAATGCTTTCTAATATATACATTCAATCCAATATTTTGTCTCGCAAAGGATTATATCATAACCCTATTATTTTATATGTATAAAAGTCTCCTATTCACTGTTATCATTGTGTATATCACCCCTGCAGGTGGGGGATCAGAAAAAGAATACACTTGCAGTTACCCACTGCATGTATCGTAGGAGGAAACCCCCTGCAGGATTGGGGGTTTGCTGTGGTGTCCTCTATTTTGGGAAACAAAAGCGACCAAAATAAATCTGCTGCACCCATTGCAATTATTTGGGATCTTTATCTTTCTTTTTACTTCTAACTACTTTTTATTTCCTAACGCCTGGCTTGGCAACACCTCACCTTTGGCTTGAATGTTTAGCGTTCGCCCAGGTGAGGAAGTCAATGGGTTCTATCCCCAGGCCGGGACATACCAAAGTCCTTAACAATGGTAGTTGTAAATCCCTGCTTAACGTTTAGCATTAAGGGCAATGGCAACAACTGATTCAACCGGTGTCAGTATAATGTGACCGAGCGGAATGCTGTGCTTGGTGCCTTTGTCTTGTCATTTCAGTGAGATAGCACTATAAAGTCGGCATCAGATCCACGCTATCACAAGGAGGCAAGCACATCAACATACCCTGTCTCCTGCATACACACACGCAAACACGCATACACGTCATTCATGGAGGCACGTCATTAAATGACCTTAGCTGTTAATAGGACGTGAAACAAATTTAAACCAAACCAAACCATTGTGTATATATATATTGTAACAAAATGCTCAAAAGCTAATAAATCATACATGTACAATACAATCCAAACTTTCGAAAAATATTTTGTATGGCAATAGGCATAATAGAATGAGCAGGACATGTTCTAGGTTTGTGTCATTTATAGCAAAAGCAAACTTCCTTGACGAGCACCACAAAAAAACGCAAAATTGCATAGAGTAGGTGACTTTCCCGATATCCCCACTTAAGGTTACTCGACACATCGTCATCAGCGGCCATTTTCATGACGTACTTCCGAAAAAAGTACAGCGGACTGAATATTTCCGAGCGAAACGTGCCCATACACCGTAAAAAGTAACTCTCCAGCTTTGAAAAATACTAAAACATACTCAATCACTTGAACGCTTTACATTAATGTCGTTTTCGCCAATGTTTTCGAAGGACCGAAGAACACTGATTGTGTTACGTTGCTAACGTCGACAATAGGTCTTGAAATGGACAGAGATAATCACGGCAAATTCACTTTAGGAAACAATGTCAGTCAATCCATTTTTTCGTGGTGTGTTGAGCCACCTTAAAATTGTTGTACATGTGTAAAGCTTACCAACGGCGACATGTTGGTTTATGGGTTAGAGAGTGCATTTAATTCTGTTTGACTCACATATGTATGATTTTGCGACGATATTTCTATTTGACTATTTGTTGACGTCATGGCGAACAATCAATATAAACAACTGGTTCCAATAGGAAACCCTGTCTGCACCCCACGTTTTGATAATACTTGTTTTACAGTTGGATGAATAAAATCTTAATTTTGCTATAATTGTTTATTTTCTGATCAGAAAGCGTGTATACAGAGAGATATAAGTAATAAATTTGATTTTTTTTTTTTTTTTTATGAAATTTAGCCACACACAAATGCACTACGATCTTCCTGGAACATTTCGTTGAAATTGTGTCGGCTTTCAAAATTTCAAGTACAATGTCAGATACTCATGCAATCAACATAAAGCTTGTTTTTTCTTGGCTCTCATATTCTGATTTTCAAATGGAAATTAAATTTTTCGTATCTTAACTGACAGTTTTTTGTGTATGACTGCCTTAAATTATAAACCACGTGTTCTTCACAGAGCTTTAAAAAACCCATAAAATATTGATTCTTAATTCAACTTTGTACAAATGAATGCTGAGTCGTGCATATGTATTCAAAAGTGATTCGGTATAGGCTCTATGAGATTTTTAACATGGGACATTTCTTCATTTTTGAGAGATATTAAAGAAAATTGAATCTTTCGCTCGCATACTTGATTAGTAGTTTATGTAGTCCCCCTGTGTCGGCGTCCCACTTAAGGTGAACGTTTTAGGCAAGGGTTTTCCCCCCAGTCAGTGTTGGATCTTATAAGGTTGAGGCATATTTATGGAGTGAAAGAAAAGTGCTGGACATTATTATTTAATTTAAGGGACAAAAAAGCGTAATTGGACTTGATTTTTAGGAAAGCTATAGGTTAAAGTCTTTTGGCAAGTTGTTTTGTGCAGTGTTGGCTAACCACTATCAATAGCGATCAATGTCTATCATGAGGTTGAAGTATTTATATGGAAGGTAAGCAATGTGCTGAACCTTATTTTGATATTTTAGGGGACAAAACAGCTTTATTGGAAAGTTTTGGGGCAAGTTCTTTTTGTGTGCAGTATTGGATCACCTCTCTTAGTATATCCACTTCATAAAAGTAATAAATTCAAAAGAAGAAATTACCAGAAAAACATCAAAGCGGCAACATATAAATTGATTAAAGTAACCAAGTCTCCCATTGCACGTTGTCTGGTCATCCATTCTTTTGAAATGTACAACATGTTCAAGTTCAGCAAAACCACGTTATATTGCCACCATTTGGTCAAAGAAATGTTGGCATCATAAAGGGGTTTGGCAATAAATTGAGGGAAAAGTATGAAGGAATTCTGTAGAAAAAGACAATAAGGGGCCTTGAAATATGTTGGCGGTAAGCGTGGTGTCAAATGAAATGACGGGCATTATAGAGGTTTTATTGTTTCTATTGCTATTTTCTATCTTATAATAACATATTTCACCAATTTGATGTCATCAAGATAAAACTAAAGATTGTTTTCAAACAATTGAAATACTACCCAATTTATAGTTGCACTGTTGCGCTCGTTTTTATATAAATTGTTCCCTATTTTGAACAAAAATCCTGACTTTCAAACTTACTTTTTATTCAATTTTATAAACATTCTACACCGTAATGGAAAAAATAAAATCAATTGTCATGTTTTACATTAATACATTTCTGCTATAGTGGCAAGAAGATGAGTTTGTTTTGAAGATTGTGTATATTTTAAATATCTTAAATACATGTGTAATAATGAAAAAAACTATGAACAACAAGTAAGAACATTAGCTTGTCCTGATCGGTTGCAGATTTCGAAATTTCCGGCATGCTTTGCTCACAATGGCGGCTAGGCAGTTACCGGGGCCTCCTTCCGTCCTGCACAAGAATGCCCGTTACTTCCGTATGGATACAAAACCATTATATGTTGATGTTGAAAAATCGGTCAATGTGAACCAGCTGCCAAATCCTTTTGTTGTCAATTTTAACTGTTTGACTTGACACTGCGGAAGTTTGTTATTTTTGTCGCGTATCATAAATACAAGACATGTGCCAAAGCTAGTGCGCACTAACATTTTATAAATTGACCCCTAACCGAGCCACAGTTTCTGTCACATGCTTCTACATAACACAGTCTTAAACTTCGCTCAAATGAATTCATCAGGTTTTTTTCTGATATGAGGCCTAATATGTGTTTTCGTACAGTATAATGAATGGGAATCCCGAATACAAAAATATAAACCACAATGCAAATCGTCTTGATATATGTTGATACAGAAAATGACGATGATATATATATATATATATATATGTAAATAAACACGAAGGACACACAAGGTCTACATGAACGGCTAGGTGGGAGCTCCGTTCGGTACAGAGACGTATAAACTACACATCTCTGCTCGAAAGGAGTAAGGTTTACGACGGCGGACTACCTGGCGAACATTGCGCAAGATTAAAGCGTATGATTTCTAGTACTTACTTATACATACTTGTAAAATAAAAGTCTTATATGTTTTCCATAATGTATTGCGTGTATGTATACTTTTTTTAGTTCTCTTTAAACAATGAAACTTTCTTTTATCAAAGGAGATATATGAATTAAAGTCTATGTTTGTTTAGAACACAAACAGGAATTGAAAACTACTTTTGCGAGCTTCCGTTGTCAAGCAAAACAGTCTTGTATGGGTAATAATGTAATATCCTCACGTGTGACTATACAACATATTTTATTGTCCAAATAGGTACAAAGGATTTGGCACAAGTTATAGACAATCATGAAGCCATCTCAAGTTAACATAATATTTAATATATACAAGTGATGACATAGACAATTAAAACAACTGAAAGAAGTCAATTTCATGTAAGTTGTAATAGATAGAAATATGCATTTTATGTTCAGAATCTTCCGCTGGATTTTATGAAGGACTGCACATATCCATATACGTCACAATTTGCATTCAAAATCAGGTTTTCATCGCCACAAAAGAAAAAAAAAAGTTATTACAAGCTTGAAGCTTTATTGCACAAGCATCTGAGAAGGTTTGGCACTCGAAAACGAAATGATAAGCATTTTCACAATGATGCCCACAATCTACTCAATTCGAATCCTGAACTAAATTAGCACGGAAAAGATCATGTTTCAGAGAATTGCATTAATGTCTTAGTGTAGTATGTATACTATTTAATTTTCTTTCATCATACCTATAGTAGGAGGTCTGATTTGTAGGAAAATGTTGCGATAGAGCTAGTTTAAAAGATGGAACAGGCAGATATTTGATATTATCGTCTAAAGTGTTCCAGTTATTAAATGTAGAAGGTCAGAACGATTTAATTGTAGAACAAAGTCTATTATTTGGAATTCTATTTTTGTCTTTATTTCTTAAAACATATGGACTGTTTTCACCTACTGTGGGAGGTAATATATTTTATAGATAACTTGGAGTGATTTGTATGTTCATTTTATATAACAAGTGAACTTTTCTTCTAATTTTTCTATCTGATAGTAATTCTAATTCTGATTCGATATATAAAGATTCATTTTTTTTTGCATAAGATTGTAATCGAGTAATATTTTTTTTCTGTTTCGCGCTGAGCCCGCTCTAACTTTTCTGAATCTACTTGAGAGCACCATCCCAGCCCTCACACGCATGTTCGAGAACAGTTAATACAAATGATTTGTTAATTCTAAATAGAGCATCACGCTTTAATATGTATTCAACTTTTCTTAAGACATATTTTTTTCATTGCTGATTTATAAATTTCATCAATGTAGTCAAACCATTTTGCATCTGAATTAAAAACGACTTCAAGATGTCTATGCAAACTACTGAAATAAAACACAACATATTAATCAAGATTTTCGTCAATATTTTTTAAATTTGATAAAAAAAAAACACCCCAGTTTTGTTTGGATTGTAAGTAACATATCACGTTTTTGCCCACCTATTTAATTTGTCTGAATCTCTAATTGAAATTAATTACATTTCTCGACCTGAAAAAGATGGTTTTTGAGAGAAGTACATGTATCATCAGCAAATAGACGTGTGGTTGATTTTAATTCATCAGCTATATCATTTATATAAATAAGAAAGAGGAGAGGCCCCACAATTGAGCCTTGGGGAACTCCGGCCCTAATCATATCAACATCAGCGGATGAACGATTTTAAAATAAATACTTTCTGTTGTCTATTACTTATTTTGTCGCTTGGAATACATTGTACCATATGATCTTAAACTGACTAGTAGACTTTCGTGTCAGGCTCTGTCAAAGGCATCAGAAATGTCCCAGAATATCATTCCAATGCCTTTTCTTTCTTTATCTAAACAAATGTTGTCATATATTTCCATTAGTTGATACACTGTCAAAAGTCAAGGCACAGGAAGAATAAGTATGCATACAAATGACGCTTTCGAGTATTTTACCAACTGTAGACAAAATAGAGATTGCCCGATAATTAGATGGAGAGTGCCCTTTTCATCACCTGTTTTTAACTTTTGCTACTTTCCAGATATTTGAAAAGTACAAGAAAAAATGGAAAAAATTGAAAAAGAAGTTCGCGAGGTTTTGACTGTATCGTCGGCGTATTTAAGCATATGATAATTACTCCATCCTCATTCGAGGCTTGTCCAAGTTTTAAGTTTCCTCATAATCGTATTGATACAATCACATTGCTCCTTGATCACAGTCTTTCAAATAATAAGGTAAACCTCCTTCTCCTTCCTTTTCTTCTTCTATACCTCCGTTATTTTCTTTCGGTGATCCTCTTTTACACTCACAATCATCTTCTTTATTTTCGTGGCCTTTCTTCATCGAATTTCCCAGGGCAATATCTTGTTTGTCATTTAGTTTTGAAATTGGTATTTTACAATTCGAAACCCCGGGTGCGTGTTTCAATATTACCTTTTCACAGTGTCGAACATTCCTTATGAGTGACCTTGACATTTATTTGACCTAGAATTTGCTGTATTTGGACCAAGGCTATTTCCATGTTGGGTACACTAAATGCATCTATACGCTCAGTATCGATAACGGTCACGGCAGACCACATGCTGCTGGTTTTTATCCTCGAGTAAAGGTCAAGCATGTCTCCTTCGGACCCGTACCTGTTGATAATTTTTAAACGCGCATGCGCTGAGGTAGTCGCCATACATGATTGTCTCACTTCAGCACTGCTAGGTCTCGTTCTTTTCGTTGTCTCTTCGAGATTTCGATCTATTTCTTTCAAAACATTTCTTTGAGTTTCATGTATTCTGTTAACAAGTGCCTCAAAAAAAGATTTGGTTTCAAGTTTTAATGTTTCGGCTTCTTTTTCGTAATGACGTGGTAGGGCTTCGGACAATCGGTGCGTTTTTGTGTGATGACGTCGGAGTTTACTGGATATCCACTGTATGTCCGAACGTAAGTGAAGCAAAGCCTCAGTTTCCAGTGCTTCCGGTGCGAGGCAACGATACAGTGCATGCACACCAGCTCCGAGCATTTCATGCAGAAATATCGAAGTTCTTCGCCGTGTGTCACACAGGTCGATGTGTGCTCCTTCATCCGGCTAAACGCCTTCTCAAGGATCAAAGGACATGGAGTGATAGTGTGGTTTGCAGTATTTCCTCCCGTCTGGAGGTGCTGGCGGCAACAACTGTCACAGAGCGACATACGACAGTCAAGACAGAACTGACCAGTGTTCAGTACTAGTTTACACTCTCCACATCCGCCCCCAATCGACACCGGAACTATTACAGACTGAGTGTAGCGCTCGAGAAAGCTGTCTTTTCTTCCGCTGCACTGATTATTCAAATATGAGACATGTCCACAAAAGGACAACTAATATACCTGTAAACACAATTGTTTTGTCCGTTTTGCAGACATGTTCAATGTCCGAAATAGACATATCGGAATCCGCGACGGGCATGCCAGAATTTGGAGATATTGTTTTACTTTGAGACCCTTCGTCACAGCAATTGGCGCAAAGGGAGTGAAAGCAGTCTAGTATAACCTGATGTGTGGCTATCTTTCCACACGCCAAACACGTGACCATATAATCTTCCATCATACCGGAAGTAGGTATGGTCTCAGAACATACTTGCTTATAACCGGATGTAGATTTGATCGTTGGGCTTTCTCCTGTAGCACCAGAGGTATATGAAGATATGGTCGTTGGAAATTCTTCTATATTGTCGGAATTAGATTTGGAAACTGGAAGTTCGTCCATCGTACCGGAAGTAAATTGGAAAAAGAACCTTCATCTACGGGAAGTTCACTTGCAGATCCAAGGTCGTACCTGAGGTTAACGAAACATGGGAATCGTATCACAATACATTATACCGGTGTAAATATTGTATTGTAAAACCGTGTTATACTGCTACTCTTTGCCACCAAAATGTTGGCATTTAAATGGGTTTGGCGATATATCGAGCAACACATATAAACGAATTGTTACGAAGACAGGAAAAGGTGACCTTAAAAGCTGTTGACAGTTAGCTAGCAGGCACATGAAATTGAGAAGCATAATAACGATTTGTATGGCATTGAACAGAACCACAGATTGATGCATTTTGTTATAAAGTATCTGGATTATTTCTGTTTTTAAATCATTAAAGTTTCTATCGATCACATCGGTGGTAGTGCATTGTCCTGGCATTTGTAATAAGACTTTTGACGACCTACGTATGCAAATCAAATCCGTGTGAACTGCACGTTTGAAAGTAACAAGACTAAGGAGGTACAGTCAATAGTGCCACTTATATCATTTAACACCCTCTATATCGCCAACGGATATCAATATATCGCTTTTTAAAAGTTTTGCTTGAAAGAAGAATGTCAGTTTAACGAAAGATAATTATTGTAACTTATACAAGCGTCACTGATTTAGAATTACTGTATTACACCTAATCTATCACGGAGGTACACATTAAAATAAATACGTAAATTGCAATTTGAGAAAATAAAAATTACCATTTTTTCTTGTAGATTTCTTCAACATGAGTATTGTCACCAGCCATTGACTTAATTATCTTAGACCTATTCTCAGTCTGTCCACGTGCTTCTCTAGACAACGTAACACCACATATGTCGATAACGTCACATACTCGCACTTATTTGACCTTACCCAATTCGCCACGCATAAATCTGTACTTGAAACTTGCCACAAAATTTCCACTTTTGTTTAATAGCCTATCAAATAAGCGACATGGCAGGGTATACATTAATAATATATAATGTTTCTTTGAGATAGAACTCACGTCTATATATACGCAAGCAGATTGTTGGCTATTCTGAACAATGCCTTTAAGCGTTGTCAGTTTTTGGAGCAACGCACAATCGGAGGGTTCCGAGTGAAGTAATCGATTTCCAACTCAGAGAACATTTGATTTTGTCAATATCGTCAGCATGACTCGAAAAAAAATGAAAAGGGCATAATAATTTTAAATGTTTAAACATCCATTTGATCCCGATTGCTCCGATATGTCGTTGATTATGCCATTAAGCGTAATGTTTGATCAAATTTACATTAACACATGTGAGTGGTCCACAAAAGGCAGTTTGTCTTTTTTCGTTGTCTCCTGCGAAAAGACACCAAACGACAAAGCGAAATGAAGAAGAGACTGAAAAGCGCAAAAGCTTGATTAAAAAACCCCACGAAAATCCGCCCAGGCGAAAAGGCGAAAAACGCCAAACCACATCGAAAAATACAAAAATCCGCCAATGCTTAAGACGAAAAACGCCAAACCACAGCGTAAAAAAGGAAGAAGCTTAAAATCAAATCGATATATTTTTTACTCATTTTGGTTTCATTTTGGGTCTTTTCGCTGGCAACAAAGCAAAAAGACGGCATGTTATGAACAAACCACCTTTTATGAAACCATGTGTTATATTACTTAAGTACCTGTGAAATGACAGATGCATTAACTTACCAGTAGTTCAGATAACGACCACTTCAAAAGTGACCAATATCATAAATTATGTACATATACAATTATTGCGCCACTGAAATGAAATTGGACATCCTGAAATATAATAAACTGATATATCTGACAATATTTTCATACTTTTAACGTGGAATAACTTGCAAATATGTTGAGTTATCTCGGAAATTAAATGTCTCTGCCATTAATTTTTAAAGCAAAAACGAAAACGGCATATCAAAATCGATTCCATGCGATTAACTTGTCCTACAATGTACCTCGAAAACCAGCCAACACAAATGTATAGTGATAAAATTAACCCGAGAAAATTCCAACGAAAATTTAAATTTAAAATTAAAATGCGGCATGAAATATATAATAAACCTTGTTGGCACGATACATGTTATAGCCAAATCCCCTGATGTCGAAAGCGATTGTACTTTCAAGAAAAAAGGGGTTATACAAAGTAATGCGAGAGGTCTGGACTTACGCCATATTTAACAAAGGGACATAACTGCCTCAATGCATGTACATGCCTGGTAAATATATAGGCTATGCATGTTGCCCAATCGGAGTGATTATTTCATGAATTAATAAAACATATATGAAACAAAACAATAATGATACAGACAGTTTTATTATATACTTGTACCTGGTGAATCTTAATATAGCCAGTTTTTCAGCCGTGAAATACAAAGACATGGATTTCACACACTATGTTTAAACAAGACAGTGCATTTAAAAAAAAGAAGACTGGTCCACGTCTCTAGAATATTATATAGATATTAAATTATTTAGAAAAAAAACCTCACTCTAATAATTTTGATCACTTGGATGTCTAATTCTAGAAGTTCTAAACTAGGGGGAGATAAGCTACATGTAGTAGGAAAATGCAGAAATTCTTAGGGACCGGTAGCCGGTCTAGCTAGAACTAAAAGATCAAATCGACAAAGTGTTTCGAATACATGTGCTTTGCTTTCCAATTAAACATGGATTATACAAAAAAAAAACCCACCACTTTCGAATGAATGCCACTTCGGTTGGTGATGCGATGTTCGAATCTAGCGCCGACTGATACACATGTTTAATTTACTTTGAAAAGAATCAAGGCGTGGTTTGCATCACGTGACTCCTCCGTTAGTACATTGTACCTGTATGTTTCAACCCGCGTGTTAATTTCAATATCACTTTCATTGATCTGCCGATATCTGGAAGCCGGAGGCGTTGACTAGAAGCACGGCCAGCTTAATAGCAGGCAGAGAAAAATAAATCGATCTTTGATGTTTCCACAAATATATCGAAACTGATAACACAATCTGTACATGGGAACAGTTATCGTCAAAATCTTTCTAACCACACATGTTTGTCCTGTATTTAGAAGAGAAAGAAACGTAAATAAAATAATTCATAATTTAAACATGTTAATTTCAGGCAAACTGACAATGCTCAACCAAGTTCATTGTCGCATATACCGTTATGTAATGAAGAATAAACAGTCGTTTCAGTTATATTTATTTGCACTGACTCACATCAACATCGTGTTGATGAAATCCACCCTTCCCCGCCTATTTATAATTAATCATTTGACAGTATATCATTATGAACGCAATCATGGGAGAGTGACTGCATTTGAGATCAGGCTGAAAAGCAACCTACAGTCAGCCAGTCGATACGGCGCTGGAGTGGGAGACTGTCGCTACAACATCCATTTTATAAGGTATGGATATAACATATCAATAATGCACATTGTTTATCCTATACGACAATGTCTGTATAGCTTTATCCAGTAACCATAGCTGATAAATATAAACTCTAAGAAACAACCGACGCTGTACGCTACCGTCAAACTACTGTAGTTATTTTTGTTAAAACTTCTGTTTTCCATGCAATTGAGTATAAACGTGTCAGTTTAAAAAAAATATATGCTATTTTATACATTACAAGCGTGCACGTCTTCCGTAGAGCTATTTGGAAGGACTTGAATTTTCGTGAAAATATGAATAACAGTGTCCACGTAAAAATCATCAGGCCAGATTGCTACAAATATATATATGTTCAAACGCCGTTGAGTGATATACGTGTATATGCTTTTATTGATGTTTTGTCTATTTGTCGATAAAAGGTAAGTGAAACTGAATTATTGAGAAGGTTACGGCTGAGCGAACACTCTGCAAAGAGTCTGGTATACTTAATGCCAAACGACAACAAAATATTTATTGCACTTTTTTTAAAAATCATATTAAATTCCACTGATAAAATATATTTGTATCGATAATAAGCGAACACACGAGGCAAAACGATGCAACTTGATATGGTTTTAAGACTTAAAGAAAAGGGTTATAATAACAAAAAATGTGTTTATATTTCGTTAAGCCTGCGTCAGTTTAGAACAGCTTGATACTGGTCGGTACCTCTTTTCTCTGTCTACGGCTAACCTGTCAAGCATATCGCTAAATCTATATACCACGGTGCTACCGCTAATTAATAGGCGAGAGGTTCAGAAAATTTTCAATTCTTGACGTTTTCGTTAATACAAGGATTAGTAAGGGATGACATATTGGTCTCTGTGTATATCTATGTAATAACCAGGAATAGACTGTGGTATATTTCGCTGTGAAATGTTTTAGATTTTGCTGAACAAGACGGACCCGTAAGTTAGGATAAACATGGCTTTTGATAACATGACGACGGTCAGTCCCCTTGAAAACCGGACACTGACCACTGGGACGAACTGCTGGACAACCACAGTGACCACCACCATGTCCCCTGAAGATGATCTCGAGGCTTGGATTGATGACGCTACTTGGATATTAACCAGTTCCTTCATCATCTTCACTATGCAGTCAGGTAAATATCTTAACAAGTCACCATACAGTTAGGCAAATATCGTCACAACGTCTTCACAAGTCACCATAGAGACAGAAAAACGTCTTCACACGTCACCATACCGTCAGGTTAACATCTTCAGACGTCACCACACAGTCAAGTAAACGTCTTCATATGTAACAATACAGTCAGGTAAACGTCTTCACGCGTCATCATACAGTCAGGTTAACGACTTCACATGTCACCATACCGTCAGGTAAACGTCTTCACACGTCAGCATACAGTCAGGTAAACGTCTTCACATGTTACCGTACAGTAAGTTAACGTCTTCACATGTCGCCAAATAGTCATAAAAACGTCTTCACATGTCACCATACAGTCAGGTGAACAGCTTAACGCGTCATCATACAGTCAGGTGAACGTCTTCACATGTCACCATACAGTCAGGTAAACGTCTTCACATGTTACCGTACAGTAAGTTAACGTCTTCACATGTCGCAAAATAGTCATAAAAACGTCTTCACATGTCACCATACAGTCAGGTAAACAGCTTAACGCGTCATCATACAGTCAGGTGAACGTCTTCACGCGTCTCCGTACAGTCAGATAAACGTCGTTACACGTCACCATACAGTCAGGGAAACGTCTTCACATGTGTAAATACAGTCAGGTAAACGCCTTCACACGTCACAATATAGTCAAATAAACGTCTTCACACGTCACTATAAAATCAGGTCCATATGTCGATGTCCTCACACGTCACCATACAGTCAGGCGAACGCCTTCACACGTCACCGTACAGTCAGATAAACGTCTTCATTTGTTACCGTACAGTAAGATAAACGTCTTCACACGTCACCATTGAGTCAGATGAACGTCTTCACACGTCACCATTGAGTCAGATGAACGTCTTCACACGTCGCCATATAGTCAGGTGAACGTCTTCACGGGTCACCGTACAGTCAGATAAACGCCTTCACACATCACCATATAGTTACGTCTTCACACGTCACCGTACAGCCAGATAAACGTCTTCCCACGTCACCATACAGTCAGGTGAACGTCTTCACATGTCACCATACATTCTTGTAGATGTTTTCACACGTCACCATATAGTCAGGTAAACGTCTTCACATGTCACAATACAGTCAGGTGAACAGCTTAACGCTTCATCATACAGTCAGGTGAACGTCTTCACGCGTCCTCATACAGTCAGGTAAACGTCTTCAAACGTCATCATACAGTCGGATCAACATCTTCACACGTCAACATACAGTCAGGTAAACGTCTTCAAACGTCATCATACAGTCGGATCAACATCTTCACACGTCAACATACAGTCAGGCAAACGTCTTCACGCGTCACGACATAGTCAGATAAACGTCTTCAAATGTCACCATTCAGTCAGGTGAACGTCTTCACGCGTCACCGTACAGTCACATAAACTTCTTAACACCTTACCGTACAGTCAGATAAACGTCGTTACACGTCACCATACAGTCAGATAAACGCCTTCACACATCACCATATAGTTACGTCTTCACACGTCACCGTACAGCCAGATAAACGTCTTCCCACGTCACCATACAGTCAGGCGAACGTCTTCACACGTCACCGTACAGCCAGATAAACGTCTTCCCACGTCACCATACAGTCAGGCGAACGCCTTCACACGTCACCGTACAGTCAGATAAACGTCTTCACATGTCACCGTACAGTAAGATTAACGTCTTCACACGTCACCATACAGTCAGGTGAACAGCTTAACGCGTCATCATACAGTCAGGTTAACGTCTTCACCCATCACTGTACATTAAGATAAACGCCTTAACACGTCACCACACACAGGTGAACGTCTTCACCCATCACTGTACATTAAGATAAACGCCTTAACACGTCACCACACACAGGTGAACGTCTTCACACGTCAGTTTTCACACGTCACCATACAGTAAGATAAACGTATTCACACGTCACTATAATCTTCAGACGTCACCACACAGTCAAGGAAACGTCTTAATATGTGACAATACAGTCAGGTAAACGTCTACACATGTCACAATACGGTCAGATGAACGTCTTCACGCGAAATGATACAGTCAGATAATCTTCACACGTTACCGTACAATCAGGTACATATGTAGATGTCTTCACACGTCACTATACAGCCAGGCGAACGTCTTCACCCGTCACCATACAGTCAGGCGCACGTCTTCACACGTCACCACACAGTCAGGTTAATGTCTTCACACGTCACATACAGTCATGTAAATGGCTTCACACGTCACTATACAGTCAGGGGAACGTCTTCACGCGTCACGATACAGTCAGATAAACGTCGTTACACGTCACCATACAGTAAAATAAACGTCTTCACGCGACATAATACAGTCAGATAAACTGTCACCATACCTTCAGGTAAACGTCTTCACACGTCAGCATACAGTCAGGGAAACGTCTTCACGCGTCACGATAACGGCTTCACGCGTCACGATATAGTCAGATAAATGTCTTCACACGTCTCCAGACAGTCAGATAAACGTCTGCCCACGTCACCATACAGTCAGGCGCACGTCTTCACACGTCACCGCACAGTCAGATAAACGTCTTAACACGTCACCATACAGTCATGTAAATGTCCTCACACGTCACCATACACTCAGGTAAATATCTTCACACGTCACCATGCAGTAAGATAAACGTCTTCACGCGAAATGATACAGTCAGATAATCTTTCACCATAGCGTCAGGTAAACGTCTTCCCACGTCACCATACAGTAAGATAAACGGCTTCACACGTCACCATTGAGTCAGGTAAATGGCTTCACACGTCACTATACAGTCAGGCGAACGTATTCACACGTCACCGTGCAGTAAGATAAACGTCTTCACGCGAAATGATACAGTCAGATAATCTTCACACGTTACCGTACAATCAGGTACATATGTAGATGTCTTCACACGTCAACATACAATCAGGTAAACGTCTTCACATGTGTAAATACCGTCAGGTAAACGTCTTTGCAGCTCAACATATATTCAGGTTAACGTCATCACAATTCATCATGAAGTTTGGTTAACATCCTCACAATCCACCATATGCAGAAAACGTCTTCACATGTCAACATTCAGTCAGGTGAACGTCTTCACGCGTCACCGTACAGTCAGATGAACGTCTTCATACGTTACCGTACAGTCAAATAAACGTCTACACACGTCAACATACAGTCAGATAAACGTCTTCACACGTCACCATACAGTCAGATAAACGTCTTCACACGTCACCATACAGTCAGGTTAACGTCTTCACACGTCACCATACAGTCAGATAAACGTCTTCACACGTCACCATACAGTCAGATAAACGTCTTCACACGTCACCATTCAGTCAGATGAACGTCTTCACACGTCACCATACAGTCAGGTGAACGTCTTCACCCATCACTGTACATTAAGATAAACGCCTTAACACGTCACCACACAGTCATGAAAATGTCTTCACACGTCACCATACATTCAGATAAACGTCTTCACGCGTCACGATATAGTCAGATAAACGTCTTCACACGTCACCATACTGTCGGACTAACATCTTCACACGTCACCATACAGTCAGATTAACGTCTTCACCCATCACTGTACATTCAGATAAACGTCTTCACACGTCACCACACAGTCAGGTTAATGTCTTCACACGTCACCATACAGTCAGATAAACGCCTTCACACATCACCATATAGTTAGATAAACGTCTTCACACGTCACCATACAGTCAGGTGAACGTCTTCACGCGTCACCGTACAGTCAGATAAACGTCTTAACACGTTACCGTACAGTCAGATAAACGTCTTTACACGTCACCATACAGTCAGATAAACGTCTTCACACGTCACCAAACAGTCAGGTAAACGTCTTCACATGTCACTATACAATCAGAAACAATATTCCCGAGTTGACCATTCAATTACAAAGGTAGGTGCAATATCAACCTATCATTTTGTAGTCAGGTAAACGTCTTTTCAGCTCAACATACATTCAGGTTAACGTCATCACAATTCATCATGAAGTTTGGTTAACATCCTCACAATTCACCATATGCAGAACATTACCAGACGTGGCACATCTGTCTAGGTTTTGGTCTGTTTGAGTACGCTAATGAGAATGTTTTTAACATAGAGGATGGTTTTGTTTGCAAGAACGTGATCATATTTGGATGGTTTTGCAGGTTTCGGACTGTTGGAGAGCGGGATGGCCAGCCGAAAGAATGAGGTGAACATAATGGTTAAGAATGTGGTGGACGTTGTATTTGGAGGACTGACCTATTGGGCCATAGGATACGGTCTGACCTTCGGGGACTCGCCCGGCTCCAACGGCTTCTCGGGGTTCGGTTCCTTCTTCTTGAATCCAGGCAAGTATAGTAACATAATCAAAGGATCTAATGTCATCAGCAAAAATATCAAAACATTGCTCTGTGTTTAACACTTATATTGTCTTGCTATTTTGAATATCTGAAATGAGAATCAATATGTTTTGCAATTTAAAATGTAAAATTAAATTGTATTCGTGAAAACGGTCTTATGCTCATTGATTCAGTGCTCGAGCCGTCTTTCTTCTCACTCACTTAAACCATGTTAAAAGGTCAAACCGTCAAACGTAAACATTAAGAACGATATCCAGCTTTTAGTCTCCACAAAATCCTTCCAAGTCATAGACAAAGTATGATGTTTTTGCTAATCTATATTTGAAGCAATGATTTGCGCTTGACAATCTGAGTTTGAGCGTAAGAATCATGGCTTCACGAATATTGGCTAATGTCTTACATATCTTGATTTATATATTTTCCCTAAAAAAGAATAACATTAAACGTAAACGGGGTAAGGTAAGTTGGACGGAAGCTGCCAACAGCGATTTTTTAAGCTAACATTCCACCTAATCTCATCATGAAACATTGATGCAAAGATTGCTGTTAGATCATCCTGAAATAAAAAAAGCTAGTTTTCCTTTTTATGTTGCAGACGAGAAGCACATGGGAACGGTTTTCTCCAAGTTTATATTCCAGGCGTCTTTTTGTACCACAGCCACTACAATCGTATCAGGTACACTACTGTTGGTCTCTGTACCGTTATTTGACTCTGATGTAAAGCATTTCTAATGTGACACTATGTTGAACATTATATAATATATGTTGATCAGATAAATTAGGTATATTTCTCTGCAAGTTTGGGAAAAACTCAATCGACCTATTTCATCACTTGGCATGTGCTTACGAAGTGCTAGTATAGTGAAGGGGCCCTGTAGAAATGGCAGTTTTCTTCTGTTGTTGTTTTGCTTAAGTGACACTGGGGGAAAAAAATCTGATCCCCAAAATTTCCACATTTGGGACTTATATTTAATCTTCTCTCGCTTCCATCTCTATTTCTCTTATCTTCCAAGCAACGGTCTCAAAGTACATGACCATTGTTATGGTGTTGGAAAGGACAGAATGTCGGATACCCGGTGGTTGGATCAGACAAATATCACAGTATGCTCTGAAAGAAAACTTGTAGTTTATTCTGATATCCTACTCAACATTTCATAGTTGACAGTTCCAACCCCAATCATAATCTTAATTGAAAGTCTTTGACGACTTCCGGTTTTGCACACGTGGAAAAAGGTGAATTGCGCATGCTGGCGTCTGGGTTTATAGCATTGTTTATGTGTTGAGCCTGTTTCATACTCCCGATTTTCTGTTTTTGAAATAAGGTGCCGTGGCGGAGCGGACGAAGCTTACGGCTTACATAGTCTTTTGCCTCCTGAACACCTTAGTATACAGCTTCCCTGCCCACTGGATCTGGGCGCCCAATGGCTGGCTCAAGAGGCTCCACGTCGTTGACGTGGCAGGGGTGGGTCCTGTTCACCTAGTGGGAGGAACTACAGCTTTGATTGCCGCCATCATGGTGAAGCCTCGTTATGGACGATTTTCGAAAGAAGGCGGAACTGTCCATCATGGTAATTCTGTCAACGCCCTTCTAGGACTGTTTATACTTTGGTACGTATTTCAGAAGGCTGAATTTGCTTATTTTATCGTATACTTATATATCTATATAAATGTATGGGCCTAATGCGAAGTTGACGTCGAAACGAAGTCAAATGGTAAATAATGTTTACCGGGAAAATTTTCGCTGCAATTTAATTTTCGCCTTTTTCGCCCACCGTGATGAGGGAGAATTTTCCATTGCAGACAATATAAGTAAACAGCATTATATATATATAGTAATTGAATGTAAAGGGCGAAATTGGCACTGGGCGAAAATTAATTTTATTGGCGAAGTGCGAATGTTTGACTTGGCGAAACAATCCCGGTATACAGTACATGTATTGTGCTTTGTGTGTCAGGTCGTACACGAGTTGAATTTTTTTTCAGATATAATTAACCTTAAGTTCATATCGTGTAATAACTAAGTAAATATTCACTATCGTCAAACTCTCAACAGCTGCCGAAGGAAAATAGGATACAAATGTTTGTGTATGAAACAACGGCGCGTTCGCCTGATCATCCATATTGGTGCGCTATTATGATATACATATATCAATATTATGAAATATGTATGACTTTGTGTTACAGAAACATATTTCACTACAACAAGGACAATGCACTGTGTTATATATATGTACTACGGATGAATAAGTATAATGTTCCCCCGACTCTCATCCAACCATTTACAGGTGGGGCTGGCTCGGCTTTAATTGTGGCAGTACGTTTGGCATCAGCGGTGGGAAATGGAAACTAGCAGCCAGGTAGGTTCGTTGTGACAAGGTTAGCTATTATGACGTAATCCTATACGGCAACCTAATGTTCCGTTCGATACCTTGCCAGAAATCCACGAAGCAAGTTTAAAGCTAAAAAACATGCGCTCAAACAATATTTATATTTTGTAATTTTCTTAAACCAGGCGTACCGCTACATTGTACATGCAACACCTAGTGTCCAAGCTCAATTGTTTGTTTCTTGACAAAATTAACACATTTCACATTGTTTAATCATTTTGAGGAACTTGAAAGACTCGTCACCGAACATCGTTTTGATTGCCTTAATTTTATATTCGTCATAATATAAAATTTAGACAATCAAAACGATGTTCGGTGACGAGTCTTTCAAGTTCCTCAAATTGATTAAACAATGTGAAATGTGTTAATTTTGTCAAGAAACAAACAATTGAGCTTGGACACTAGGTGTTACATGTACAATGTAGCGGTACTAAAATGTCTTTGCTCGGTTTGCGATACATATCTGGACCATATATTTAACTCTTAAAGACAGCAATGATATGAGCTTAAAACCGTTCAGGACCTACACTTAAAAACATAGTGTGATAAACCCGTTGAATGCATGCTTGGTTTTGGATTTTGGAGTTCTACGGAAATCGATAAATGCCACCAGTTTCCCCTTAACTCTCAGCTGCTAGCTAAATTGAATGTACTACCCGAGAAGTGTGTTCTAACTCTCAACTGTGAGAAAAGAAGAGAAAAATAATCTGAAGTTGGCACCCTTCGGCTTCCGTAAAATACTTGGTAATGGAAATGAATTTCGAATTAATTTTGTTGAAACTGTTGTAGGTCAGCTGCCACTACAATCTTGGCAGCATGCGGAGGAGGAACTATGGCGTTTGTGTTAAGGTACGACTCTCTCTCTCTCTCTCTCTCTCTCTCTCTCTCA
>NW_018407656.1:785961-811402 GCF_002113885.1 Mizuhopecten yessoensis | reverse complement strand
CCCCCCCCCCCCCCCCTTCCCAAAAAAATAAAATAATAAAAATAAAAATAATAAAATAAGAACCTAAATAAAACGGAACGTCTGCACAAGAGTTAATAATTGTCTTTTTAACACAGCTATAACTGAACTGCTTCAACCACATGTAACAAAGCTATCCATCGCTTGCAGATTACATAAGTTCAAAAATATATTGTACACCACACCCGTTTACTGGCAAAGTAAATGTACTACAGTAAACATTTTCGGCCGAATTTCCTATGTATTTGCACACTTTGTATTTCGGAAATACATGTACAATTTTTATCATTACTAATATCATATCTTATCTTATATGTGTAAACACATTGACATATTAGAACATTAATAATATAAAAATAGATGAAAAACAAACATTATTTACATAAACCTTTAGGATCCATAAATAAAAATGAAATGTAAGAAGAAACGGTTATCTAAACATCGAGTAGGCTGTAATGGCATGGAATGATCCGCCTCCCTGACCCCAGACCGTTTGCTGATTACTCACACGATAGAGCTGGCGACCTCGCTATACAATAGACCTGATGCTACCATGTACAATGTATGTGTGGTAGGTTCATCCTTTACGATACAGGGTAACTTAGACTCTGACGGTGGGTATTTGAGTCCCTGGAGTTATCTCTTTCGAGTAGTGGCACGTTTCTTAATTTACACACTTTAATCGTTTTATTAATTTGAAATAAACCAGCACCTCACTGATTTTTGGAATTCATAGTATTAAGGGGTTTTACGCATCCCTTCTGTTTCAACAGTACAAATGTCGTTTAGACCCATTTGGATTTCGGACTTTTCTGTCCCTAGCATCACCGATGAGTCCTAGACGTGCGAACGAGCTGTCGTGCTGTACATAAAAATGTATTATCTTAATTGTAAAGGTGCAGACCCATGTGTGTGTCTCAGGTTCATCTGACACATCCACGCAAGATACAGTGCTATTTCACTGAAAAACCATGCCGAAGGCACCCAGCACAGCATTCCGCCCGGTCACATCCGTGATTTGTTATATTTTTTTTAACCATAATATTTAGTAACAGCAAATGATTTAAAGTTAACAATCAAAGATCATCATGGTTCTCATAATGTTCTGATCTTGTTTACGTAAATTTTTAACAGCATTTGGTATTTATTTTTCTCTTTTACAGCTTCTTTATACACAAAGGCAAATTTGATATTGGTCTGTTGGTGAACGGAATCCTTGGAGCTCTAGTGAGCATTACAGGTGAGTTTGAGTGAGCGGCGTTGTTACATTTTCGGAAGCTCTAGTGAGCATACCAGGTGAGTTTGAGTGAGCAGCGCTGTTACATTTTTGTGAGCTCTAGCGAGCATACAAGGTGAGTTTAAGTGAGCGGCGCGGTTACATTTTTGGAAGCACAAGTGAGCATATCAGGCGAGTTTGAGTGAGAAGCGCTGTTACATTTTTGGAAGCACTAGTGAGCATATCAGGCGAGTTTGAGTGAGAAGCGCTGTAACATTTTTGGAAGCACTTGTGAGCATATCAGGTGAGTTTGAGTGAGCAGCGCTGTTACAGTTTTGGGAGTTCTAGTGAGCATATCAGGTGAGTTTGAGTGAGCGGTTCTGATTACATTTTTCGGAGCTTTTATACATCAAGAAACAGTTTTACATATTTCGCAGACAACAGTTCTCGATACATGACGAAACAAATTGGGGGATGATTTTGTTGTTGTTGTTGTTTGTGTGTTATGTGTAAAACTAATAATTCATTCATAGAAAGGATGAAAACTTGTTCAGGATCATGTGGATATGCAAAACGGAAAACAGTCCTTTGGTGTTACATATTTGATCCAGCTCAATACATGTGTAAAATTATTCCGGAAACGACACAGGTTGGGTTTATAGAGTTCAACATTTAGGATCCCCGTAATAGTGCCAAAAGCTGTATCATTCCTTTGGAAACATTTTTTTCGGCATGACTATACATTTGATAAAACATATCTGAAAACGAAAATGATACCTTGCGGTCATGAAGATGAAATACAGTAATCAACTGTAAGTGTTCGCCAGATCACGACCTAAACCCCTGACTCCAAGCATTATATTGTCTTTCTTACCAAATGAGCTACTGGTTCAGCAGTTATATCCAAAACAAAATTAAGGGGAGCTGAAGTGGAGTTTTTTTGCCTGTTGTGGGACTGTACTGGGACAGGGGTTCCTTTTAACAACGTGTTCAACACGTCGTATCGGTACTCAAAGCACAAATACTGCTGTCCACTTAACTGAATATCAATGTCATACATATTTAGTTAACAGTATTTTTTCTTTAATTATTTCACGAAATACACACAAAGGGGATTTACCTGTATAACATTTACATTGTTGCATGTGTTCCAGGTATATGTGCCGTTACAAAAACCTGGGTGGCTGTTGTCATTGGTGGCATTGGCGCATGCGTAACGGCCGGAGCGGAAGCTTTACTAGTCAAACTTAAGATAGACGACCCTGTAGGAGCGACAGCAGTCCATCTCGCTGGATCTCTCTGGGGAATGATCAGTTGTGGACTGTTCGCCACCAAAGACAACGTGGAAAGATCTTTTAGCTTCCATGATGGCCTCTTTTGGGTAAAAATATCTTGAAAAATATCTTGAAATTTGAATTTAACAATTTTTTGATTATTTGAAAACATTTGTTTCCAAGTATTTATCTGGAGTTCTACAAACCCTTATTTGTTTCTGAATATTTTCATTTGGATTCAATTTCCATGATTTTCTTACATAAACAAAGCCTTTAAATATTCGTATTTTTTTTTTTTAATCAGACTTGATTTATTTATTATATACTTTGCGTTATTCTTTTCTAGGTATCAGGTAATGTTAAAATAGGTGGAAATGAACGAGATGAATCGATATGAAATGACCATTTTCAGATTTCAAACCGCATATATTGATTCCTTTAAACAAATGTGTTATTGAAGAATAACTAACGGGTTATAAGTTAACTGTGTCACTAGCACCGAAACAGAAGGAAAGAAGAGGTACTTTTGGCCTGAATTAAAATGGGGCATACGTATATACATTACACTCGCTTAAAGGTAAACCCCAACTGAATTGTTTCCCTTATCGTGGTAAATAAATATGTAAGACCTTTTTGAACACCTTTTGATACTATTAGGAACTTTTTTACATACAGGAAATAGGTCGATATACGATAAAATATAGCATTTCCAGAGCTTTCAATAAACTGCTTATCAAGCTTAACGTTTTAGTTGTTTTTGATGCAAGATTCTTTTGTGACGTTTAATGGCAAACATGACCTTCTTGTGTAGAGGGGCAGTTATGACTGAACAAACAAACAATTAAAATAATCTGAGTTAGTTAGCAAATCCTTTTAATATCTGATTTTTTTTTTAAATGCCAGATTTGAGTTATTTCATTCAAAAGAATAATTCTGTAAATGCTCTTATTTTAACTATTTCTAGGGTGGAGGCTGGTACCTACTCGGGGTCCAGCTGTTAGCCATTGTTGTCATCATGTTGTGGACGGTTGTGACATCTTCAATAATCCTAAAGGGCATTGACCTCACAATTGGACTACGCATGACACTGGAGGAGGAACTCTACGGCGCCGATTATTTCGAACACAACGTTGAGCCAACGGATGACATCCGGGAACACGCCGAAAAGCTGTTACGTGAAATGACCCACGAAGAACGGACGAACCCAGCTTATGTTACGACAAGACCGATTTGGTGGTGGTGGAAGAAAAGAAGTGAGCGTGCCGCAACTCCAAAAAGTGAAGAGACAGACAGCGCGTTGGGAGACATGTCGGACGATTCCGTCATCAAATCTCCAAAGAAAAATCAGAATTCCGATCACGTGACAGAGGTCACGAACACTGGGAACGACATGGGGATGACTGACACTGATAATCCAGACAAAGGAAAGTCCAACGGTCACGTGATTGTTACCGGAAATGGCACACCACAAAAACATTCATTGAGCGGACATAGTCATACTAACAATGCTTTCTGGAACGATTCTGACGATTCTGACGATTCTGACGTCACAAACATGTAGGATTCCTTTATGAATGATCTCGACATATCTTGCGACAGATCCTTCTATAAAAAATCGTTTCACATCCTCTATTTGTATGCATCCATATGCAAGTGTCAACTGGAATATTACATGTACAGTACCTATGGCGCAATATTTCAAAAATAAATATCCAGTTAACGCATCGTTCAATATATATGCAAGACCACACACTTGTGTTTTTCTAACGAATCAGAAAGTACGAGTTTATTGCGCTGACGAATACTAACACTCGTGCGCTCGTGAATATACACAAGTGTGTGGTCTTGTTTTTATCACATACCTTCCGTATTTGGTAGAGATCGATACAAATATTTTATAAACTTTGATATTGTTTGCAAATACCGGGAACTGTTCAGTTCGCTATGACAAGGGTATTCCCATAAAAAGTAGTTCCGGCTAGAAGGTAAATACAACATTCCGTATTGCACATGTGCAATACAGAACGTTGTATTTCATGGTCTGAAAATTGCTTGTAATACTATAACAAGATTCAACAGGTAAATCATAAAATATCATTTCTATTTTCACTGATTACAAATTTTTCACGTGTTTGAAGTGAAGTTTTCCTTTATGAGTAAAAGCGTTCAATACGCTTGGGGTTTTCAAAATGACCCATGAATATTTTATGAATAATGACGTTTTTTTTGTGAGGGATAACTTCAGGAAGAGATTTAATTTAAGATACAGATTTTATAATTATTTCTGGCAAAAAAACCCACTACAAAACAAGAGGCCAAATGGGCCTGAATCGCTCACCTGGTATTAATCTCACACTTGTAATCTTAAAAGTGGACTAATATACAGCTACAGGAAAAATATCTGTGTTCGATTCATTTGAATCTATTAAATGATTTAAGCATACAGTATGACGCCTGTGACCTTGAAATTCGAACAAGGACATTAAGTTGAACAGAATTTATAGTCTTCCGTCCCAACATGCTTCTGGCTAAAAATCATTACCCTGGACCTTTTGATTATTCAGAACAAGTCATTTAAAGATTTAAACATATTTGATCCCTGTGACCTTGAATATGAGCGAAGGTCATTCATTTGAACAAACTTGGTAGCCCTTCATCCCAGCATCTAACTGGCAAAATATCGTAACCCTAGGCCTCTTGGTTATCGAGAAGAGGTTGTTTAAAGGTTTTAAAAATATTTGACCCCTATGACCTTGAAAATAGATGAAGGTCATTCATTGGAACAAACTTGGTAGCCCTTCATCACAGCATGCTACTGGCAAAATATCATTAGCCTATGCCTCTTTGACATTCAGAAGAAGTTGTTTAAAGGTTTTAAACATATTTGACACCTGTGACCTTGAAAATGAGTAAAGGTCATTCATTTGAACAAAATTGGTAGCCTTCGTCCATGCATGCTACAGGCCCAATATAAGTCCCCTGGGCCTTTTGATTATTGTGAAGAAGTCGTTTGAAGATTTTAAGACATCTGACCAAAGTGACCTTGAAAGTGGGTCAAGGTCATTAATTTGAACAAACTTGGTAGCCCTTCATCCCAGTATGCAACAGACCCAATTTCAGAACCCTGGACCTTTTGGTTATTGAGAAGAAGTCGTGTGAAGATTTTAAGACATCTGACCCAAGTGACCTTGAAAGTTGGTCAAGGTCATTAATTTGAGCAAACTTGGTAGCCCTTCATCCATGCATGCTGCAGGCCTAATATCAGTACCATGGACCTTTTGGTTACTGAGAAGTGTTTAGAAGATTTAAACACTTGACCCCTGTGACCTTGAAAGTGGGTCAAGGTCATTCACTTTAACAAACTTGGTAGCCCTTCATCCCAGTATGCAAAAGGCCCAATTTCAGTACCCTAGGCCTTTTGGTTATTGAGAAAAAGTCGTTTGAAGATTTTAACACATTTGACCCCTGTGACCTTGAAAGTGGGTCAAGGTTATTCATTTGAACAAACTTGGTAGCCCTTCATCCCAGCATGCTACAGGCCCAATATAAGTACCCTGGGCCTTTCGGTTGCTGAGAAGAAGTAGTTTTAATGGGCAGGTGTAACAAAAAAAAAAAAAAAAAAAAAAAAAAAAAATTCAATTCTTGTTTTTATTTACTTTTAAGACATGCTATTGCTGCTCAATATTTTTTAATATCCTTAAATGTCGATGCTCAAATAAGAATTCTGTGATCAGGATCAGATTTTCCCTTTGAACTATATCGTTTATTTTAACTTTATCATTTATAGTATTCCGCACATAGTGAAGAGATAATCGAATTGAAAATATTGAACAGGACCAAATGGCTGAATCATATTATTTTCAGTTTAGGAAATTTAAGGAAAGATTAATTTTTCGGAGCCACATTTTCTGACATTTTTGCATATTAGAAACCTGAAATTCTTGCAGATTGTTTTTCAATTCATCCCCCAAAAAAAAATCAAAAACATTCCCGAACCATCTTAGTTGAGCGTATCAGGAAATAATGGAATATCATTAACGTATTTACTGATACATGTATCAGATATCGTGTCAGAACACCACCTTCTAGATCTGTTTCCTTGTATCACATTGCGGAAAATAAGATGTGTTTCTCATCACAGTTGAATCTGAATTTATTCATCCTGGATACTTCAGGGGTTACGCTCACTTTCGCTCTATGCACCCTTGAAATATTTCATATCAAAATTAAAGACTCTGTGTGCGCCACCCTTGTTGATGAGACAGGCAGACAAGTTCAATCCTTTGAAGTACATCAAAAAGAATATCGCGGTCGCGTAACATTAAAAAAAATGACAGGCTTTGAAGTAGGGTGTCACCCCTTTATAATCTTTAAAGGACAGGTATCAGACTGGCGATTAGTCAGTCCTTTTTACCCGAGACCAATCAAACAGCTATTTTCGTGCCTTCAATTTTGCTATGTTATATTCCAGGGGTGTAGAGAGGGAAGTGAGCGTAACCCAAGGGGTATCGAGGAAGTATTGAATCCGGACTGAAAAATCACATTAATATGCCTTTCGGTCTTTTTGTTAAACGAAGGTATATACTAGTTTTTAACTATTGTACATATTTTGATTAAACAATTTGTTTTCATTGTTTTGACATGTTTATACTTTATCTTATTTAAATGCCTCATTTTTGTGCAACTGTAAAGTTATACATATTGTTTGATACCAGTGCCATTGCATATATGCTTTCAGTTTAAAATACTTTATTGTATAAATATACAAATGGATTGGAAATCAAGTTATTACATCTTATTGAAGTCCTCTCCTCAATACATAGTAAAAATTAATCAAATATGTATATGGGTTGTTTTTAGNGGGGGGGGGATAGAGGGGGGATGCTACCTAGAAAAAAAATCGTGTAAACTGTGAAATGGATCCTCATTTGAATAAGTTATGAATCATACATATTTCATGACATGCAGTCTTGTAGAATAATTTCAAAATGAACAGAATCAATGTAACAAAGAAATCAGGCAAAATAATGAAATGCGATTTCATAAATACATAAAACAACGTACACATATAAAGAAAAATAGAAAAAATAAAAACTATTGCTGAATTTGATGTAATGATGCACATGTCTAAAAATGTTGATATTGTTTCCTACCGAAAGTTGACTATATTCAAACAAAAGTAGTTCTAAACTGAAATCAACATGCAAGGCATTCAAATTTTAGAGCAAGATGCTTCTTTTGTTGTTACAAAGTAAGCAATCACAAACAAAATGAAAGGCATTTTCACAGGGATGGCCACAATAACAAACTGGACTATCAACCAGATTTACTCTATAAAGATCATATTTAAGTTGACTACACTGATGTCTAAGTTTAGTGTGCAAAGTGTTCAATTTACGTTCACCTAAACCTAAGTAGATTAGTGGAGGAGATTGTACATTTGAAGTTAACGATTTTTTGAAAGAATGTAAAGAAGTCAATGATCGTACTGAAAGGTCCAATGAATTCCAACCGCGAAGAGTTGAAGGTATAAAAGATGAATTTGTTAGAGGAAGCCTGAAAGGAAGAATTCTATGATGATCATTATTTCTAAGGGTGTAACGGTTATTTTCTGCAACGGAAGATGGCAATAGAGAATTTAAATAGTCTGGAGTTAATTTGTTGTGCATTTTATACAAAAGTTGGACTTTTCTGCGTTTTCTTCTAATCGAAAGAGTTTCTAGAACAGTTCCAAAAGTAAGTCTTCAATTCGGGCATATGAAGGAAGTCCAGTTATAATACGAGAAGCTTCTCTTTGGCATTTCTCTAACATTTCTGTTTCATTAGTTGTACAACCATCCCACAATTCACAAGCATATTTTAAAACAGGTAAAATGAATGATTTATAAATCTTTGAAAGATTATCTCGATTTAATCAGTATTTTAGTCTACGTAAGATGTTGACTGTTTTCAAAACTGAAGCATATATTGCACAAATATACCCCCCCCCCCCCCCCCCATTTTGCACTAGTATTAAAAATTACGCCAAAATGTTTATGATGATCATTAAAATTTAAAAATTCGCCATTAAATTTTAATTGTAAATGTTAATCAATTTCAACCGAGTTTGAAACAAACATTACCTCAGTTTTTTCTGGATTGAATGTTACTAAACAAGTTTGGGACCATGCATTAAGAGACTCCCGAGATCTCTACTCATAACCGTTTGGGTTTCTAGACATGAAGAGGATGGTTTTAACAAAGAAGTATCGTCTGCAAATAGACGAGCGGTTGATTAAAATACATCAGCAATATCATTTATATATAGAAGAAACAAAAGAGGTCCAAGAATCGAACCCTGAGGAACACCTGCTTCAAAGAAACCTTCTTCAATGAATTATTAAAAAAGACTCTCTGGTGCCTCTGAATAGGTAATTTTCCAACCATTGATACAATTCCCCAGAAATTCCAAAGGTTTTTAACTTAATCATCAAACTCTTATGCCAAACCCGATCAAAAGTCTTAGAAATATCGCAAAATACCATACATACATGTTTTTTCCTCTAGAGCAATACGGATGTTATGATAAATTTCAATGAGCTGATATACAGTAGAATGACCAGGAAGAAACAAGACTGGTGCTTATGAGTTTTCAATAAAATAATTATGCAAGTATTTGAAAATTACTTTCTCAAACACTTTTCCAACTGTAGATAATGAAGAAATTGGCCTGTAATTAGAGGGAGAATGCCCTTTTTAAACAGTGGCATAACTTTGGCTGTTTTCCAAGAGTTTGGGTAAACACCAGACGATAAAGACATATTTAAATGATTTCAAGGGGTACACAAACTGTTGCTGTTGTTTCTTAGCATATGGTGACTGATTCCATCTTCACCCGAGGGCTTCAATATCTGTAAAATATCTCGTATTTCATTATTATTGACTCTAATGTACCTAAGACTCTTGTCAGTTTTTGGCTCGATGAAAGGAACCGCACTCCAGTATTTCTGTCACCTACACGATTTATATTGCAGAAATAGTCATTTAATAAGTTATCTTTGTCTTCGTCACTGGTAACCACATTATCAGAAACAGGATCTACAAGAGTAGGTATAGATTGTGTAGTACCAGACGATTGTATTAACCTTTTGATGAGTCTCCAATAAGCTTTTAGATCAGAGCACGAGTACTCTTCAATAATAGCATGCACATTTTCATGAAATATGCTGTCATGGCCGTCTCATAAAAAACATAGCAGAGCAATCAAACAACAGACCCAACATTTCTGTGAAATCATTTTGACTAAATTATTCTTTCCTTTCTACCTGAATTAGAAATTGAATATATATATAATTTTTGACAGTTGGCCATAGATAACATATCTGTACATAGATAACAAAACAAACAAACAAACAAAACAAGCTTTGACAAATACTGACAAAAACTTGATCTGTCAAAATCTATCATGGCTGTCTGTCAGCCTTCGTGTATTTACGATCAGTACTGAAATAACATTAGCACAAATATGGAGAAAGGGTAACCAGCAAATGAAATTTGAGAAATATCCTTTCAGTGAGTCTTGGGAAATAGCGACAATAAACTTTCTCGTATTTTCTAATCAGTCTTAAAATAAAACATGCAGGACCAAGGGAATTTTTTATGTAAAATTTGAGATAAATCCGTCCTGTACGTCTTGAATATAGCAGTAATAAGAATAATTTAAGAACCGACGACAGATGATTTGAATAGCCCGATATATGATGATGGTGAGCTGAACTTTCACACACTGGTCATCACAACAATCCATATAAATGTTTCACAAAATGATCGTGACGGCAACCTATATACATTTTACATATACACAGCGCTGTGCGTGTATTACGCGATTGCCGTTTACACCGCCTCGTTAACACATGGGCTAGTTTTGAGTACGAAAATCCCGGGGATTGTCTACTAGCCATCACTTATAAAACGGAATGTCAATTTACACTTACTTCTACCACGCAGTAAGCACATGGTACCAGAACTAGCTATATGTTTTAACGATAAAAGGATACTCCTTTTTGTACAGTGTTTAAGTCTTCTTTTTCTCCTCCGGTGACATATCCTGGAGCCATTTTAGAAGCTATTTGCTCAGTTTAATAACTTCCGGGATCAACGCTGAAGACTGATCTAACTGTGACACCCAACGCTGTTTGCATTAACGCCTCTCTTTCGATCAGGTTGCTGAAGCGCACAGTAACGTTCTTATTTCCCTTCCCGCCACCTTCCCACATGTGTCCTAAGTGGAGGATCATAATATGAACAATTTCTTTCGAAATATTGATTTAGATATTTCAACATAAAGTTTCTAACTTGGCGTATAGTCTCCCTTGCCTTTTCTTCCTCGTGTCCGGCGATGCTTTAAATAACAAGATACAATTTCAGTTCTCAGCTTTGGTCCTCAGTTATAGTTTTAGTCCTCCATGGGCCTCCCTGGTCATTTGTTTACTTAGGTTCGTCTGGGTTCAAAATCTGGTTAGCATGCTTGGCGGAGTTCTCCAACTTCAACCCGGTCAGCGTCCATGTCTTCTTTGATACCGGAACATTACCCTAAACTCTTTCCTTTTTTTCCATCTGTGAAATATCAATGAAATTCATCGGGACTTATCATCAAAGAATTCTAAAAGAGTGCCTTTGATTTATGTGTATGTCAGATGTCAGAAGAGATAATTGGTAATGAAGAACTGCATTTACCATCAGATCTTGGTTCATAAACCATATTTTGACAATATACGTTTGCACTACAGTATCGTTTACCATCCACGAAGCACAGGATCGGACACATGCGATGTGGTCTAACGTAATTGTACAGGTCGAGTCTGTCTAACGCAAAATGCACAAACAGCGTCCCTGTTCATGAACGTTTACTGGCACAACCCATTTGAGGCTATTTCAAATACGATTATATGAGGGACTGGGAGTAGCATTTCCAAAGATTGACCTCAACTATGTTCGTTTATGTGTACATTATCACCTTCGTTTTTGAACAGATCTCATCCTACGTTACAGAATCCGTACACTTCAAATGCTGTTTTTTCAGTGTCAGCAGCAATGAATACGAGCTCGTGTTTGGTTGGATGCACAGCCATTCCCCATGGCCTTTTTATGCTTGCGAGTCTAGGTATTAACTCCTTCCCCATGGACCCATCACGTGACACAAGGTAAACATATTCAAAGCGTGATCCGCATACATACACATTGTTGTCCCGATCAAGCCTAATATCTTCAGGATTTATTACATCAGGATCTTTGTATGTGAAAACCTCTTCTCCATTGTCCAGTCTCCGGCAAACTATGCCCCCAGAAAAATCGAAGTGGTAAAATGTGGCCATAGAGTTAGATACAGTTACGCATGGTGCATAGTAATTTCTCCTTACAGATTTTCTGACTTTTCCGTCCATTGTCAAAAGATCCACCTGATCAGCGGTACCAATTACGATGGTTTCTCCATAAACTGCTATACTGTGTGTTCCTTGTGGACAATGGATCTTGCTGATCACAGTCAGCTTACTGTTTTAAAATGTACACTTTAGTATTGAGTTCCTATCTATGGCTACAAATATCTCATGCGCAACACATCCCCGTGCGATGCATGTCGGTTTTCCATCAATCTGATAGTCCCCTCGGTAGAGATAAGTGTTATCAAACAAGAGGAGTCTTTTGTTGCTGTAATCAGTGATAAGCAATTCTCCGTTTTCTGTAAAGGTACTTCCTGTTAATATAGGTGTGGCTGACCCACCAAGTGAATGTCTCTTCACAGTTTGAACACAAGACAACGAGTCAGTCCACACATTCAACTTCTGACGCTTTAACGAATCCACGAGATCGGATTCTGAAGTAGAAAATGCTGCAACTGAAGGAATTGATAGCAATTTCGCTAGCAATGTGTTGATGCTCCTAAAAGCATTCTGTGACCTTGGTAATCTTGTCGATGTCATGTCGATATTTCCTTGTCAGTTTCATGATGTCGCCAATAACGGTTTCTATGTTGAGTGTAATGTCATAAGCTTCCGGTTGCTTCTTTGTGTTTTTATCCACACAGCGGAAATGTCCAGACAATTGACCTTTTGCTTTTTCTCTTGTAATGAATCTCTGCCTATCTGATCCAAGTTGATGAGACATCAATAAGGCTGTGTTTGTGGATTTTGTATGGAATGCCTCATTATGCTGTCTGCGAAAAGCCAGTTGTTGCCTAAACAGATCAAATTGTCTACTGCATTCAGTCTGACAGGTGGCGTGCATGCCATCAAGATGGTCTTTGGCGTGTTTAACATGTTTTGTCATATTGGCCGAAACTTCTTTTTCTTTCGAGTTTATTTTGGCGATCTCTGCATCGTCGTCCTCCAACATCTTTTCTGCTTCATCTCGAATCTCCTGCCATTCAGTTTCACGGGAACACTGCATAGTTTTTCTGACCACCTCTTCCATAGATTTTATGTTAGAACACGTTCTGTGTAACAATGACACGCAAACACTGCAGCACATCTCACTATGATCCAGACAGTACACATCTAACATCTTGTCAGTATGGGTTGGACAATTCTCGCTAATAGATATGTCGAAGAATCCACTAGCATCTCTGGCATCCGTAATTGGCAAAAGTTTATGTTCTGCTGATACTTTATTCCGTTTGTGGGAAACTCTGCACTGTTTACACAGAAACTCAGTACAATAAGTGCACCATACCTCGGCGGGACTGTTTTCCTCGTCCCGAAGACAAGCCGCACAGTCCTGAACATCTGCATTTTCAGCAGTGGGAGCAAGAGAGATGGGATTTATCGGAAAAGCTTTAGCCCAGGTATCAACGAACGGATTGGGGGTAATGGGGGCAGTCGGGCGATCACAGACAGGACAAGGAAAGAAAGGCCGGTCATCATCCCCTGCAACATGTTCTGCCTTTATGTATAACGTCAAGCACGTCGAGCAAAACGTGTGGAAACACGGAAGTTCCCTGAGCTGGTTGTAGTTCTGAGAACATAGCAGACACCTGAACGCTTGATTCGGATACGCTTCTGCCATCATGTGATGATTTATTGTAAGGAGGTTACCTGCAAGATATACAAATTTAAAAATCCAAATTAGGAATATTATTTTAATTGATTTGGAAGATATGTATTTTTATTTAATGTACTGGATGAAGTGACGTCTTATGTTGTAAAAATATCAATGTGTACAAGAAAGAAAATGATTAATCTATTATATATATAACACCATTATCCGAGTTTGATGAACAGTACTGTTAATGAGCTGATAATAGTAAGACAAAAAGGACATCTGACGGATGAATTATCATTTGAACAAATTTAATGGTATAGGCCTACAAATTTAATGGTATAGGCCTACAAATTTAATGGTATATGCCTACAAATTTAATGGAATAGGCCTACAAATTTAATGTTATAGGCCCACAAGTTTAATGTTATAGGCCTACACGTTTAATGTTATAGGCCTACACGTTTAATGGTGGATTTTGAAAATTAAAAAAATAACGTCTTTTGATAACGGATGGCTTCATTACATTATTGCAATTTAGGGTTAAGGTGATGAAATAGTATCTGTCTATCTAAATATTGAAATTTTATGACAAAATCGACCTCAATTTCACCTGAAATTGACATGAGAAATTTTGATGTCAATTTCATGTCAAATTCAGGTCAGTTTTTGCTATCATGGTAATGTTTTCAGGTCAATTTCATGTAAAATTCATGCCAATTCCAGGTTAATTTCTCACCTGAAATTGACCTTTCTTGCTACTTTTCAGTGATATACATACATATATATATTCAATGCGACTTCTGAAAAGACTTTTCCGATCGTCATTTCGTCTGATTAGAATCTTTCACACATGCACGGCAGTAATTACCGCCATGAACAATTAATACAACCAAATTGTCCATCAAAATATGTCTGTGAAAGAAACATATCTGCTGAATAAATAAAACGAAGACATTTGTAATTCATGTTTGAATATGTATTTGACATATAAATAAGAGGCCCAGAGGGCCTGTATCGCTCACCTGGAAATGTTAGCAAAATTGAAGTTGAAATAGTGTACATGTATTACATGGTTAGTCAGGGGTTGTATTTCTATGCAGTTGGACAAAATCCTGTCATTCCTAAAGCAAAAGGAGGATTTCAAAGAATTTGCTATGTTTCCCCTATTGGGTCCCGCCCCTCTGCCCCCAGGGTAGCAGACCCACATAGGTCCCCTTCGCCCAAGGATGCTTTGGACCAGATATGGACATAATCCTGTCATTCCTACAGAAAAAGAAGGATTTTAAAGCTATTTTTCTATATTCCCTATTTGGCCCTGCCTCTCTGACCCAAGGGGGGTCGACGTCACACCCACCATTTATACAACATTGGTTCCCCTTCACCAAAGGGTGCTTCATCCCAAATTTAATCAAAATCCTGTCATTCCAACAGAAGAAGGTTTTTTAAGAGTTTGATATGTTTCCCCTATTTGGCCCGCCCCTCAGGCCCCAGGGGGTTCAACCCCCACCATATATATACAGTTATGCGACTGCACAACGCACCACAAATAGTGTGTGCACACTGTGCATACATCGTGCACACATGGTGCGCACAACTGTGCGACAATTCATAGATCAATATTACGGAATGAAAAAAATATTGCAGTTATCTCACATCACAGTAATGAAGATTATGTACAGTTTTACAATGCGTGTAACGTTACACAGCATTACAGTGACGGTTACGCTGTCAAGAACGGGTTTATTCCAAGGTAACAGAACAGGTAAATAGCAACTTGATGATATGAGTGACCGGAGTTTTACCTGGCCTGTACCTGACACATAGAGCTGATATGCGACACCTTATGACCGTAATAAAAACACAACTGGACGTTTAGTATATATATATATATATATCTGTTATTTGCATTCGGTTTGCCTGTAGCTCCCCTTCCCCTGTGTTTTCACACCCCTGGCCCTACCCGACGTAATACGTAAGCGCCCCGGGCGGGGGAAAACTACGGTCAGGTACATGTAAAAAGTGGCAATGTTTACCTGTATACGGGACTGTGTTGTGATTTCACATGTTTCGATTAAGGTCGTTTAAAAAATACCGAAAACACAATTTCTAAATTCAAGAAGGTATAGACATAAAGATAAGCTTATAGATGTAGGTAGAATATAGAAACATAGGTAAAAATCAAGCTTATATGTTAAAACACGAAAACGTATATATTGTTAAGGCATTCCTCAATTTACACCAACCACGATTGTTATCGCACAACGTTCGTCCATCGTGCACAAAAATGTACGCAAGCAATGATCATGATCGTTCAACTTTTTATCGTTTTCACATCGTGTACACATCATGTGCACACCGCACATCGTGTAACGTTGTTCGATCCCACAACTGTACAAAATTGATTTCCCTTCCAAATAGGATGCTACTGTTCAAATATGGTCAAAATACCTTCATCCCAATCAGAGACGTATATAACTTTATACGTCTCTGTCCCAATGGAAGAAGAAGGATATTAAAGTTAATCCTCTATATCCCTTATTTGGCCCCACCGCTCTACCTCAAAGGGGGTCAGATACACCGTTTATGCAAACTGGTTCCCCTTCACCCAAAGGTGCTTCACCCCAAATTTAATAAAAATCCTGTCATTCCTACAGAAAAAGAGGGAATTTTGTTGCTATGTTTCTCCTATTGGGCCCCGCTTCTCAGGCCCCACGGGGTTCAAACCCACCATGTATACAAAATTAATTTCCCCTCCAAATAGGATGCTTCTGTTCAAATTTGGTTAAAATACCTTCATCCCAACGGAAGAAGAAGGATATTAAAGCTATTCCTCTATATCTCTTAAAGATGTTCAAGTATTTGCTATCTTCCCCCTATTCGGCTCGGCTCCTCTGCCCCCAGGGGCACACTCACTGTTTATACAAAATTAAGTCCATTTTGCCCAAGGATGCTCCAGACCAAATTGGGATGAAATCCCTTAATCCCTATGGTAGAAGAAGGATTTTAAAGATTTACCTGTATTTCCCCTATTTGGCCCTCGCCCTCTGCCCCCAGGGGGGCCACATCCATTGTTTCTACAAAATTTAGTCCTCTTGACCCAAGGATGCTCCAGACTAATATTAAGCATTGAACTGTAGCGCGCATTATCATTTGTTTGCTTGCAAAGCTGTGTGATTCAAATAGATTATAAATACCGTACAAAAACAGTTCAATACTTATATTTACGTTTTCTCTGCCTCTTATGTTCTTTTTTAACTTATAATTTATATTTAAAATTAAAAATGCCCGCCTAATCGACAGTCCACACAATTTCGTTCAATAGTTTGAACAGCGTATTGTCGCGCGCTGATTGGCAAACAAAGTAGTACTTTGAAATTTTAACAAACACTTCAATTTTATTCCACAATTAAGTATCAATACAATTGCGTATGATATGTATATAGGGTGATTTAAGTTTATCAATAGAACTCTGAGCTAAAAATTAGATTTTAAATTGTTTCGATTTTCCTCCGAAACAAATTTCGCGCATGGACAAATACAGTGAACACCGTAAATCCGAGCTTGCCCTCCACGAGGGAGTTATCTTTGGAAGTTTTTGCGAAGAATCCAGGCGTGAATTTATTTGTTGATTGTATGGGAACCTGACAACAGTCGGTAGATTCTATAACAGCCTCGTTATTTGACCTGTCGTCAGAATTAAACAGAGGAACCGTAGATGCGAGACGCGTGAAACTGATAGCGTTTGAAGTGAGTGATCTTGCGACGGAGCACAGGTTCGTTACAAATGTCTGAAATGTTTATGTGTGCTGTGACTCATATCATGTAGGTCTGTAACATCTGTGTCAGTAGGTCTATAGAATATGTGTTTTTCAGACATTTGTAACGAACCTCTGTTGACCAGTGGCAGTGCAGTGTAACACACGATATTTCTGATAAATTGAATGAGCGTTAAAATTGTTTCCATTGTCGGCATTGGTCATTTCAACCGATGTGCATTTTGTACGATATTGCAGACCTTGGTCTTGTTTCCGTTGTAATATAAGTGTTTTTAATTTAATTTTTTATTTTGCACATACATTTACAATGACATTGTTAAATCTCACAATGCCCAGCGATATTTCAGCAGCCGTCATGTTTATTTCTATTGGATATTGTAGTTCCGGTCAGTGTTGTATTAATACGCTAAGAATTGTGTCTCGTGATGCATGGTAATTAAAGTACCATCAACGACACAGCTTTCAAAGAGGCTATGTAGTGACAATGCCATCCAAATGTAAATATATTAGAATAAACTCCCTCTATCCCAGGTATGGTAGAAGAAGGTATTTAAAGTGTTTACCTCTATTTCTCCTATTGGGCGAGCACCTCTGCCCCCAGGAGGGCCAAACCTGCCATTCATACAAATTTAAATATATTTGCAAGCAAACAAATCATAATGCGCTAGCGCGCATTATGTTGTTTGCTTGCAAAGCTGTGTCATTCAAATATATCATAAATACCATACAAAAACAGTTCAATGCTTAATTGAGTCCCCTTGGCCTAAGGATGCTAATTAGAAGGATTTTAAAGGTTTTACCTCTATTTCCCCTATTGGGCTCCGCCCCTCTGGCCCCAGGGAGGCCACACCCACCGTTTATACAAAATTGAGTCCCCTTGGCCTAATGATGTTCCAGACCAAATTTAGTCAAACTCTACTTGACCGTTCAGGACTAGTAGTATTTTTAAGGAAAAGTTGACATAGGCTCACAATGGTCCTTTGGACCAGGTGAGCTAAAAATTACACATGCACAGCTGTAATTTTTATTTTAATGTAATTTATAGTTCCAAATAAAATTTTACTATTGATATCTATTTTAACACAGACATCACTAATAAGAGAAATATTTTATTTAGTAAGCAATAACTCTTTTAAAGCCAGATATCTATTTTTAATAGAATTAGTAAGGATATCTGTGGTGGTGGTATCTCAAATTTTAGAAATCCCATATTTCAAATGAAGACCTGGGTTTGATCGGAATAATAATTTTGTTATCTTAATTTTTTGCATTTTCAATATATTTATGTATTACAAACACAGCTATTTCTAGCATATTTAATGAAAATTCATTTGGAATTGTTTCTAATAGAAACAAGAACTGTAAGCCAAAGGCTAACTAAGGCGAATCATTGCAAAGCAATCCATAGTCTCTCACCAGTAATGTTTTCTTTATTCACCGAGTTGTACACTTATTTATGTATATAATTCACCAACATACTTCCTGTACTCCCTTCCAATGCCAAAACATACTTGTAAACCAAATCTTGTTAGCCCAGATGAACCATTTTTGCTGAAATCGTCATAGTAGTTAAGGAAGAGGTGTACATGTCAGGACAAATATTTTAACAAAGGGCCATGACTATTTAAAAAGGGTCAAAATGAAAAAAATAATACCCATGAAATCATGTGGGAATTACCATATCTGGTAACTTTCATTAAAATCGGCTCAGTAGTTGAGGAGGCAAAGGTGTTTTTTTAACAAAGGTTAAAGGTTCGAAATGAAAAAAAATACTACTTGGATGTGCAACGTCGGGGGGGCAGTTATATTTTACCATATCTGAATTTCTTTGAAATTGGCATAGTAAAAATTGGAGAAATTGTCAGGATAAGGATTTTTCAACAAAGTTCCAAAACTACACATATTTGACCCCTGTGACCTTGAATACAAGTCAAGGTCATTTATTTAAACAAATTTATTAGCCCTTCATACAATCATAATACTTTTCAAATATCAACATCTGGGCCTCATGGTTATTCAGAAAAAGACATTTTAAGATTTTAAACATATTTGACCCCTGTGACCTTGAATCCAGTCAGTGCTCAGGCTAAACTTTTTAAACCACTAGGCACTGTGCCTAGTGTCATGAAAAATCCACTCGGCACTCCAGAAATTTTACTGTACACATGAGATTATGAAAAATTTAAATAAATATTTACCGATCTATTGACCTGTTCAGATGATGTTGTTCAATGTCCATGAATGTTTTTATTACTGACTATGGAACATTTATGTTTGATTTCCATTCATCAAATATATCGTGTCAACGTACACTGTACCTTTATTGAAAAAGGAGTGAAGTTTCACTTCCATCTTCCGTTTCGATTAGTTACGGAACATTATGTAGTCTAGTTCCCTGCTGCGATTGCTGCAGTCGGGCCCCGCAGTACATCGTTCAGGACGCTTTGATTCAAGCGCTCAGGTGATCTTTATGACAAGCATGAAAACGGCATGTTTTACGTTGTTTACTTCCGATGCTGTGACGAAAGTTACTTGGTAAAAGGTGTTCCATTGATTATTCATCACAATATTTAGGCGACAGATCTAGTGTATGTTTCAGTAATATTGACTCGGCACCGGGACGAGAGTGGTTGTAAATTCCACTCGTCCTTTTCAATTTTCACCCGGTCAGGACGAGTGGCCGGGTGGTTAGCCTGAGCCCTGATAGTTCAAGGTCATTGATTTGGTAGCCCTTCATCCTAGCATAATACTGATCAAATATCAACATTCTTATATTAGCCTCAGGGTTATTCAGACGAAGTCGTTGTAAGATTTTAATAATATTTGACCCCTGTGACCTTAAATATAAGTCAATGACATCAAATTTAAACAAACTTTGTAGCCCTTTAAGCCAGCACGATGTTGGCCAAATATCATCACCCTGCACCTTTTGATTATTCAGAACAAGTTGTTTTAAGTTTTCTTAAGACAACTAACCCCTGTGACATTGAATACAAGCGTAAGAGGCCCATAGGGCCTGTATCGCTCACCTGGATATCTAAGCAATCATGGCAAAATATTCTCCAAATGAGATCCAAGGGAATATGCCAGACCCAAAGGCCAATCCTTGTAGCATATCTGTATTAGACTTTTCATGCCCAACAATTTTATGTATGGTTATGGGGTGGGGATCTCAACGGTTTCCAAGCTGTGACTCAGAAACTAGGTTTCTATAGATTTGTGGCCAGACCCCAGGATCAATTATAATATCATGACTGCATTTGTCTCTTTTTGCCCAGCATTTGTATTTATAGTTTTGGGGTGGGGATCTTAACCATTTTGAGGTTATGACCCAAGGGTTAAGTCTCCAAGGGTGGGGCAGTCCCCAAGGCCATCCTGGAAGCATATCTGCATTCATCTCTTTATACTCAGCAATTGTATATATGGTTATAGGGTGTGGATCTTAACTATTTCCAATCTGTGACTAAGAAAGTAAGTCCCTAGGGGTTCGCGAACGTCAGACCCCAGGGTCTATTCTAATATCATACTGCATTTGTCTCTTTATGCCCAGCATTTGTATATATAGTTTTGGAGTGGGGATCTCAACCGTTTTAAAGTTATGGCCCAAGGACTATGTCTCCAAGGGTGGGGCCAGACCCTAGGGCCATCCTGGAAGCAAATGTGCATTCTTCTCTTTATACTCAGCAAATGTATATATGGTTATATGGTGGGGATCTCAGTAATACACTTTTTTTGGCCCCACCCCCTTAGCCCGGGGGGTCAGCCCCACCAATTGTACAATTTTGAATATCTGCCTCCCACGAATGCTTCCGACCACGTTTTTCAGTGGAAATTTAGGGCACACTTTACAGTGAGGTTTTCGTACGTAGTGGGGGATGTTTTTGTTGGTGTATGGTAGGTTTTTTTTCTCCGGTTTTGTATGTCGCTTAATTTGTGCGTTCGCCTTTTGGTGTTTTTCCGTTACTGGTTCTGTGGGTTGCCCTGGAGATGTACATCGCAATGAAAATAATTATTATTCCAGAAAGAAATTATTTTCTGCCGTTTGGACGCAGGTTTCCGGGTGCTATTTCCGGTTTTTCCAGAGCAAGCGAGTACATCTGCGATGGGGATACATGTATGGAGCGTCCGAGACGTTCACGGGCGAGCGCAGTGTGCGAGTTAGGAGCGATTGTTTTTCGCTCGTGAGAGCGGCGTGCGAAGCTTCGGTACAAGCTCATATACATATTGATTGCTTTTTTTGCAAAATTAAACGCTGACTGCTCTATTTTCACGACAGGCTGGTCGGGCAAATGTGATTTGCTCGTTGTGTTGTTTGTTTCGTATATGTAGTGCAGAGAAGACTGATATCATCTATATTTGCTTGGAAGCATTGTGAGGAAGTGGGAATTCAAAATTGTACAAACAGCTGGGCCGAGATCAGCTATGTTTGGTTTGGACCATTTTCCTGTGATTGAGATTCAAAATTCAGTACAAATGCAGGGGCTGACACTCAGCATTGCTGAAGGGGCAGGGCAAAAGGAATAAGTCCACCAATCCATAGACAATCACAATGAAAATCACTGTATATATACAATTTACATATATATATATGTCTATGGGAATCATTGATTGATTATTTCAAACGAAATGTGATATTGAGTAAGTGTTGTTTAGTGAGTGAAAGAGTGTGCTGTTTAATTACTCACACTTTTCCTTCATTATTCATTTATTGCACACATTTTCTAATTTTCACATCGAAATTCGAGTAAAAATTTCAGTAGGTTTAAAAACAAATGTAAATCTCATAGACCTATTGTCTATGGTGTGAACATTTTAATTTGTATGACTGAATAACTTCAGTAGTTCGGTGTAGTATATACATGGTAATAGTAAGGCTGCCCATGGTGAAATGAACCTTTATATACATATTCTCAATAAACAAAAGGTTGAAGATATTTGGTAAGTTGGATTCTGGAATGAAGGGCTATCAAGTTTGTTCAACTGTATGTCCATTTTTGATTTGTAAGGTCACATAGGTCAAATGTGTTTAAATCTGCTGAATCAAAGATACTGATATTTTGCCAGCAGCTTTATTTTAGTCAACTTAAAGTGTGTGAGATTAATACCATGTGAGAGATACAGGCCCATTGGGCCTCTTGTAACATTTTATCATACATTAATATGGATCATCCATAAAAATGTAACAGGAGCAGACAAATGAGTTGGAGTTTGGAGCTGGGAGGTAACCGGGAGCCAACAATCGACCAAGTCGAGTTCTTTTACATTAATTTGTCCCTTCTTTTTCTACGTTTTCGCCCCCAAAGACACAACTTTTCACAAGCCAAGCGTACTCCTAATGCTTGAAACAAGGGTTGGTCACAGGCACCAATAGAACCGTAGTGGAAAAATGCATGTCCAGACCAGGGTTTGAACCCGGGACCCTCCTAACTCTAGACAGACGCTTTACCAATTGAGCTACCTGGTCACCAATTGCAACGATCGACCCAATCCAGTTCCGCTACAATACATTCACAACAAACACACCTTTAAGCAGTGTTGGTATCTATCAAACTTTTGACAAGCAATTGCACATCTACAAACCTTATTTGATTTCTCTTTTATTGGAAGCATCCTTAAGTGGTGATGATTTAAAAAGTGTAAATGGAGGAAGTTACCCCTCTTCAGAGGGGCAAGATGGCGCTAAATACACAGAAGGATATCATAAGTCATCTATGTAACAGTATCTTTGATTTTATTTTATTGATCACACGACGGGGAAATAAAACATGATGTTGCCCTTGGCTGTTTGTGTATCACCAGCTGTATTTCACAAATGTGGAACCTCTCTAGAAAGATAGAGGTACCACATCTAAGTTTGGAGTTGCTGATACAGATGACAACACTGTTTGGAATCCTGGTTATTTTACCCGGGGGCCCCCCGCAACGAAGTTAGGGGGGTATACTGGAATCAATCTGCCTGTCTGGATGTCTGTCGAAAGGAGTTACGGCCCTTTATGAGAAATAACTTGTCCGGAAAACTCCATCTTAACTAACAGGCAGATTTTATTTCAACTTCACTTGAATTATCAGTATATTATGTAGTTGTGTACTGGCATTTTAATTTCAGATTTCATCGCTTTTGAAAGGAGTTACGGCCCTTTATGAGAAATACTCCATCTTAACTAACAAGCAGATTTTATTTAAACTTACTTGAATTATCAGTATATTATGTAGTTGTGTACTGGCATTTTAATTTCAGATTTCATCGCTTTTGAAAGGAGTTACGGCCCTTTATGAGAAACAATTTGTCTGGAAAACTCCATCTTAATAAACAGGCAGATTTTATTTAAACTTCACTTGAATTATCAGTATATTATGTAGTTGTGTACTGGCATTTTAATTTCAGATTTCAACATTTTTTAAGGGAGTTGCAGCCTTTTATGTGATATAATTTGTCCGGAAAACTCCATCTTAATTAACATGCAGATTTTATTGAAACTTCACTTGAATTATCAGTATAGGATGCAGTTGTCAAACATTGCCTATACCTAAAAAGCCACAATATCTCAAACGAGTTCCCATTCCAGTAAGCTGACTCCCAGCATCTGTGGGGGGTATTAGTTATCCTCCGGATGATAGTAATAGTTTAGTGTTCTATATTAATAAAGTACATTTTTTTTTATTGCGCATTAGGGAAGAGGGATTCTTTGTTTTGCCTCAATAAATCATGATTCACCCAGACTTGGCCCTTGTGAATTTCGTTTCCCTACCAGAAGGCCAATAAATGTATTGTATGGGGGAGGTATTATCATCTGTCTGTTGACAAAAGAATTTAAATAAAAATATGAATTGAAGAACATGTACTTCAACAATTTCAAAGATACTTGGTACATACATTGTACATATATAATGCTTTAATTGAGGGGAATGAATTTTTGAAAATATAAAATTGCTTGCAGTGCGCATTCTGAACTAATGCACTGATTTGATCGGTATTTATTACATGGAGGCCTTACAACAAAATATAACAAATGGAGGTACCTATCATGAATTGTATGAGGTGACGGTCATGCTACATGCATGGGAACTAAGTGTCTGGATCAAATCGTGGAATGGTTTAGATCTCAACCGTTGGCTGGGACTGCTGATTCCTTAGGATTTAGTCTCTCGGTCATAACATGTAAATGGTAGAGACAGTCAATGAAACACTATTACTATGTAATTTCTGTATAAAAAGATGGATACACAAGTGCATTCAGGGTTCAGCCTCGCCCCTGAGGACTTAGCCAAGGCTCAAAATATTGAAATACAATTTGAGATTCCAACCCTACAACTAAACATTGGCATGAAGAAACAAACAATCATTGATGTACCATTGGGTCTAGCCCAATCATTATATTTATTTGCCCAGAATGACTTTTAATGAAAATGTTTTATCACGATTGCTTAAATATCAAAGCGATCTTTTTTTTGTTAACAAGAAAATAGAGCAAGGCATTAAAGGAAATTAATTAGTTTGGACAAACTGTGGGTGATCACTGCAATATAAACACACAATAGTGATGGCGACAGATGCAAAAACTGAACAATCTTAAATGCACACGTTCTGTAATTCTTTGAACGCCTCTGTCCCGTTAAGAGTAAAACTGGCAACAAATAATCACTGTGACGTGTTGACTTATGTTTCAACTATAAATAACACTTTAATTTGAACGTACTTGAATATATCTATATGTTTATACTTGATGGCAATATCGGATACCTAACAAAGGAAGACATAACCCTGTCTGCCTATAGATTTCATTTCATAATGAAACAGTTAATGCAGAAAAAGGACAATATTATATATATTATGTTTCGGTTAGCTTGTAATAATAATAATAATATACGCAATTTGATATAGCGCCCTATCTAGCTAGAATAAGCCACTCTAAAGCGCATATAATGGAGAAGGGCGGAAATTAAAGCTCTCGATGTCGAGAAATCGACCCCACCTAACTTTCTTGCATCAAAAACCACATTTCTATTTGTTGTACTAAAAAATGCTTGTTTTTTGATGCAAGAAAGTTAGGTGGTGTCAATTTCTCGACATCGAGAACTTTCCGCCCTTCTCCATTATGTGATCATTGGGGGTGGTATTTTTACCGAAAATCGATCTAACA
>NW_018407656.1:739209-785934 GCF_002113885.1 Mizuhopecten yessoensis | reverse complement strand
ACCCCACCCCCCCTCAACGTGTAAAATTACTCTTAACACCTTAGTTTAGGCACATGTACAGGAGTCGGACGTTTAATCAATATAAGTAAGTATAACAGTCTATATATATAAAAAAATACCCCATATACTGTTTGTTTTTTATAGTATACGGGGTATTTTTTTTATATATGGAGTGTTATACTTATATTGATTAAACGTCAGACTCCTGTGGTCTAGGTCCAAATATAGCTGTAACAAATTCTCAGGTCCCTGTGGTATACTGTTCATCATCAATTTTAGGTTAACATTTTTTCAGGTCAAATTAATTAACATCAAGAAATTTTGCCTGTGTAAGGATATATAATCATGTAATTATCTGATTAAAACCAGATCTTGATTCGGAGTGGAATCAAAGTACATGATGTGACAATGAAGTGCATTCAATAATCACAGCTGCAGTTTTCTTATATATATTATATAATATAAGTGCCTGTATGTATACAACCACGGACTAATCTAATTCCGTGATACAACCTTACGATAACATTAACTGTTTACCTTAATGAAGATTGGCGATGTTGACTGAATCGGTATACATGATGATGACATGTCTTCCTGTTTAGGGGGCCATTCTGGAAATTACCTAAAACCACATATTCACCGTGCGTACGTGGGTTCCAGGTTGTTTCGCCCCAAATCCCGTTCGCCCTAGGTTGTTTCGCGCCAGGTTGTTTCGCCCTAAAACATTATTTTTAGGGCGAAACTTTTTATGGTATTTTCTTTTCATTTTTATTTGTTTTAAGTCACAAATTAAGTCTTCTTAGTCTTCCATAACATTAAAATCAGTTTTATTTAAAAAAAAAATGGGTTTGTGTTGTTTTTAAGTACATTGTAAAGCAAAAAACGGATTACGTTATTTTCTTCAAGCCGACATACATTATAACATATATTGAATTAAATTGATTTTATCAATAAATAAGAATAGTGAAATGAAACAAAAATGGTGTAATTCTAATTACATTGCGTGGTACACAACAATATTATTTTCCATGTTAACACATTTAGTCTAGTGTACACATAATAGTCGCCGTGTGACGATGTTTTCTTTACTTGATTTCGGCACACGTCCGTGTTGTTTTTTGCTAATTGGAGGAGATCATTTTGAGAAGTTTTGATAGTACCGACCAATAAAAATTAATATGCATATTTGAGTCGATAATTTTGAGTAATTTACTTGTCATAAATAGAGCATTTCTTACTACTGTTTTATAATTCAACATTACGTTATGGATGATTTGTGTATTTCGTGCGACTCCGTTGTTAGACGAAGACAGCATGGTATCGCATGTGATGTGTGCGACCGTTGGCAGCATAGAACCAGCCAGACTGGTAAGTACATTATTATACAAGTATGTTTTTTGATATATATGTCAATACCTAATCCATATCTTATCTTATTATAAGTATTGTACTTAGGGAAATTAATTTAGTTTCATTATATGTCCTTAATTATATGTCCATTTCGTATACGTATCTATGTACTTAGGAAAATTAATTTAGTTTCATTATATGCCCATAATTATATATATTATATATATAGTATAAGTATTCTACTTAGGGAAGTTAATTTCATTATGTGTCCATAATTATATATATTATCTATATAGTATAAGTATTCTACTTAGGGAAGTTAATTTAGTTTCATTATATGTCCATAATTATATTATATATAAGTATTGTTTCATTATATTCTATTTTGACAGGTATTTCCTTGGCTGTGTACAAGGAGGCTGTACGAAGTGGCACGGATCTACACTTCGTTTGTAGACCGTGTCTGGATACCCAGCTTGTAGAGGATGGCGATGATGAGTCCATGCCGGACGAGGAACCTATGGAGCCCGATGTGCCTGACGACGAACCGGACATGGACGCCTCATTCAACATATCTCACCGTCGTTATGATGATCCGGTAGCTCCGGCGGACATGTAAGTTTAAATAAACAATGTTTTTGTATAGCTTTTCGATATCAGTTTTATATATATATGTATATACATACATAGTGGTCCTTGCAATAAGTCCTTGCGAAGGAACTTATAGAAAAACATAAATTGATGTTTATTTACCCATACATATATATATAATATATACTTTTTTTATTTACAGTTCCCTGGATGCCGGTGACCTGGACGATTCGTTGCAGGAGGCAACGCCACTTGTTTATACTGTCTTGCCAACTGGTAGTAAGAGAGGTGGTCCTTTGCTTACTTCCAGCGATGGGTTTTCCTACGGTGTGAAGGTATGTTAACAATCCAAGAAAAATATAACGCAAAATGATAAATTATAAAATATACAAATTGTTTTGTTAATATTCTTTTTTCTATACTGACTTCTAGATATCACTTAACAATATGTTTTCTCCTTCTAGTATGCAGGGAAGCGAACGACAAAGTGGACCTGCAGCATCCGGTCCAGGACTCTGCGGTGTCATGCCATCGTGCATCAGATTGGGGACGCCTTCACTCGAGGAGAGCAGCCCCACGTGCACGCAGGAGACCTGAAGCTGGACCACAGAGCCAAGATGAGTGTTAAGGTAAATGTCAGAGAAAAATGACTTTTTAATGAGATGAAGTTACTATCTACACGCACTCTATGTACATGTCTGTTTGTTTCTATTTAGCAGTTCCCATTGCTGTTCGTTCTTNGCGTATAATATCCATTAGTTATATAATGTAAATAATTATAGCCTTTGTAATGTAAAATAACTAATTATATATACATTGTTTTATAGGTCGTACCAGCAGCCTTCCGACCTTCTGGGCAGTTGATGTCCATCCACGCATTTGTGCAGCAGGACGGTCAGCGGAAGCAGTTCCCATTGCTGTTCGTTCTGATGTCGAGGAAGAGGAAGCGGGACTACGTTGAGGTATGTATTATTGGCAAACATTAACGTATATTGGTAACAAACGATTAATGCTTAAAGAATTACAACTGAATGTTCAATGCTGTCGAATAACATAATCAAAAGATGTACGTAAGACACACACATACATTAATTATCACTTCTTTTATCTTAGGTGTTGACCGTCCTCAAGCGCCACCTCGGTGTCGACATCCTGGAGCAGTTTGTTTTGGACTTTGAGAGAGGTTAGTATAATAGGATAATGCGACTGGTGGAGTACATCGAGCGTCAGTGGATAGACGACGATGTATTCACCCCAGCCTCTTGGACTGTCTTCCGCCAGAGTGTCCGCACGAACAATGACGTTGAAGGTAAGTTATAAAAGTGCTGTATGACGTGCACATGTTTGATAAACTATATAGTTTTGTGTTCATATTACCTTCCTAAATTAAGTTCAAAACGTTAAATGTAATTAATGCAATGTATATTTAATTTTCATAAATATATTTGTCATTATATTTGATCAATTAAAGGTTATTTATTTGATTTGAATTATTCTGTTAGAAATATATAACCATTCACAATTGTATAATTTACCACAGAATTAAGTCTGTGAATTTACTAAATTTTGACATGGACATCTGCTATGGACTTGTCTATGAAGCAGTGGATATTGATGACAGCACGTTTTTGTTGGGTTTGAAAGTTTGTATGATTTTGTTTCAATTTAACATTCTTATCAAAAACTCCTGTTTCATTGGTATGGACAAAAACAGATAATGGTTTACTCTGATTGACTCTAAAAATAACTTGTTAGGTGGAGGAAGTTGGTTCATATTCTTTTATCTTTGACCTATGGTAATCTTGCCTCAAAAGCCACTTAAAACTCTTCTCCAAACTTCATCTAAAATGTATATAAGAATATGACATGCACAGTACAGGTGATAAAGAATTAATTGTAATTGGGGTGGTGGTGGGGTGAGATTGTCATAGTGGGTAAGAGATTGTTAATTAAGTTACTGCAACATTTAACCTACATACTTTTGCTTATTTTTTTTTCACTTTTGTTTTAAATGCGTGTATTGGAGTGGGGAAGAAAAGCTCTACGCTCTGTCAATATTAGACTCGCATTTAGTTTATTCAGAGACCTAAAGTTAATTTAGGTCTATGGTTTATGTGATTATTTTCTGGACTTGAGCAAGTCTAATTGTTCTTCTTGTGCAGGCCCTTAAAATGTTTCTCGCACTGTCCGAGTCTACATCAATATTGACGGCGTCATTAATATGTTCTTGAACATATATTTAATTTATGCAGTAATGAATATAAGAACCATAAAAATACAATAGTCAAAACGTAAACAAATAACGACATTGCACCGGATGCGGTTGGGGAGCGGTCTGTGTATATTTAAGACGATCGCAGCGCAGCTTGTCATCATAATGAGGAAACCTAACGTATTTCAACTGCTGGCTTACTCGTTTACTAGTTGACTAGCTAGCTATTTCTGAATTAAAACTTTGTTTCGATTTTCTGTTTTTACAAAAATGACGAAAGCTTCAGATCAACCGATAGAATGTACTGAGTATATAACATCACGTAAGTCTGGAATGGATTGAATACTACAAGCTAACACGAAATCGCGATCGGTAAAACCAGCATAGCATGGAATGAAAACTAGCATAGCATGGAATGAACACGCAATAGATTTGTAAACGAGTGCAACAACACAAATGTACATAGCATGGAAAAAGACACTTATCAACTAGGGAATTAATACAAATGAACATAGAATTAATACAAATGTACATAGAATTAGATTCCAAACCAGAAGTAACTAATTCTATAAAAAATAATTATGGCGGTGATCCCCTTCCATAGGCCCCATCCTATATATAGTATACATACTGTATAAAGTACTGCAAGTACTACAATTGCATAATACAATTACATAACTTGATATCATGTTATAAAGTTACATGCGCTTTCAAGAAATAAAGAAATGTACATACAGATAAAAATGTTATAAATTGTATTTGTGTTTCCATTGATAGTTGACCCTCCTCAGTCTCAAATACATTTGCAATGGCAGTGTTTTCTACTTCAGTGTTTAATTTAATGTAATTATTTAGAGAAAAGAAGTAAATAAAAAACGTATTAAATAGCATATTTTATTCCATGTCAATCGTACTGACAGTCCACCCTGTAGATGTGGACAAGATATGGAGGCTGAACCATTTTATTTTGTATTGTCCAAAGTATGATGTACAAAGAAATTAAGTGTTTCAACATTTGATATGGTTAATCAATATTACATGAGAAAGCCTTTTGTTTGGTGATATTTCGTTCGATATAAAATCAAACGAAGTTATTTGTAAGCATGTTCAAACATGTATTGTTGAAAGCAAACGGTTTGCGTAAATACAGGTCAATATATAGTGTCATCTATACCTATCTGTTGACTCCTGCACTGTAATACTCAAATTAATCTATCAGTATCTTTTTTTTCTTCTGATCTCTGACTCCTTTTCTACTGTCCTATTTTTCTGCCTTTCTTATACTATGTGAAATATATTATGTGCTATTTATTATAAGGCCATTGCTAAGTTTTGCCTATGTGTGCTTGTATTATAGAGCGGACATTGATAAGTTGTGATAACTTGCGTCCGGTCATCTTGCGTAGTATTTATGCAATACAGTTTATTTAAACTCAAATACATGTTCATCAATGTTCATACATGTATATACAATATATACGTCCCGTTATACTTACATATTATAATTGTTATGTTCATATATATACGTCCCGTTATAATTACATTATAATTGTTGGCTGACATCCTCTATTTATATTCACTAAATATAAGTAACAATAATCTGATTTGAAATAAATTGAATACTAATTAAGTTTATTTAAAATCCAATCAAATTGTATTTAAACACGATTCAATAGGTGGGGCCGTTTCAACTGGGGCCGTTTTTACAGTGAGGCCGTTTTGAGCTAGATTCGGCAGGGGAGGTAATTTCGTTTAGTGAAAGTTCTCCTGATGATTATGTGTCGTGTTTCAGCAAGTCATATTTAATGCTTTGGCACTATATATAATTCGATAGCGCTGAATTACGATATCTGCTAAAATTTCGAAAACGGTGGAGAGTGGTTTGCAGTATGCCTTTTTTTTTTTTATCACAAAATACAGCAAAACAAACGTTTAGGGAACAAGATAATTATTGAAACACTATTCACGCTTTTTTCCAAAACAAATAGGTAGGTTCTTGGTTTAACATTGTTTCAAAATAAATAATCACTAATTCTTTTAAGTACAATTAAACATGCCTAAGGAATATAATTATGTTCGTGTACACAGTCAGAATGTCATAACAATACAGAAGCAACTCGATGTTGATGTGTGTATCTTTATTATCTAGATTTTAACAAGTACAGCTACTTCCGTCTATAAAACGATATTTTGGACAATACAAGAGTAAGGCATAACTACAAGGTTGACGCATTTCGGGCTTTCTACAAGATTAAATTATAGCACAAATTATGCGATATTTCAAGGAGGATGAACTTGGAGTACAGTGTATATTATATTAATTTGGAGATTGCAATTATTTCAAACTTGAGAAATATGAGTTTGGGATATTTTGAAGGAAAATGAATATCTAGAGGCAAACTTTGTCTAATTCCGCAGTCAAAGTGCTGTCGGTAATTTTAATGACAAATTTAAATTTATGCTTGAATATCTGAAATTTGAATTTTCAAAATTATTCACAAGTTTCAATGCCAAAAATTCCTTTCGCCGCATTTGATGCGGCTTTCAGACAGATCGTTCAATTAATAAATAAAATATCATTATAAAGTGGTTATCATTTTGAAAAGTAGTCGTAGTTTCGTTCTAGCTACTTCAGCTTGAGTCAGTACGAGTTGTCTTTCTTCGAACATTGAATATAACACGCGAAATTCACATCAACTATATCGTGTTTCAATATTACCATTGCCATTAAACATATGTAAAATTAGAAAATTCTCGGTGTATTTTAACCTTCTATTGTGTTTATAATTTCTATAGCTTGTTTTTTTATAAAGTGAATATTTTCCTTGACTTGGTAACATCGATCGGTGTGTTACAAGGATGCCGGAGAACCGGGAACTACCATTACTCCAGGTCAGGCTACGGGCACAACAGAGGGTCACATTCGTGTACATGGTGGTTGAGGGGTTGTTACCAGCTATATCTCCAGCTGTTCATCTGATAAAAACAAGACCAAAAAGGGACATCAAAGCCAGAAACTTTTCGGATTGCATATCAAAAAATTGATAGAAATATCAGTAATAAACAACGAATCCTACATAGTACCGACGTACAACAGTGAACCACAGGGACCTGAGAATTTGTTAGAGCTATATTTGGATCTCATTTTCAGGGAGTTTAAAGGTTCTACATCGTAAATCCATTTTGCTAGTAATTTAATCAAATTATGGAATTAGACACATCGGCTATCCCATTGGCAGTTAGGATTGGTGTTTTCCATGCACAACCCGAGTCATCTTCGCTAGCCAAGTGTTCGCTTCGTATACACTCCACTTTTCATAATTCCCTCCACTGCCACCTAGAGGATATACCAAGTTATTGCTCTTCTCCCAAAAAACTTTTAACCAATCAGAATGACCGTTACATACAATTGACAAAAGCACGTGTATGTCGAGGCGGAGTATAAATGACAGAGCAATATGGAAACACGATAGTGAAGCGGACTTAAAACCTACCAATCAATCAATCAATCAATCAATGGAAACTATCCCATAGGAGGGCAGCGAGGACTACAGAAAGGACGTGTTCCAGTGGACCGCAGTAGCTGCGACAGCCTATCCGCATCTGAGGAGCTGTCCGACCTGAGAGCGTGACCTAAAAATGGGCAGGACGTTTGAATCTCCGAGGGCCCGGTAAGCTGGCGCTTACCCCCTCAAGACGACCGAACACAAGGCTTCGCCCGTGAAGTGTAGTCTATAAACCCATCAACCAACCAACCAACCAAAGGAAACAATCCAAAGGCAGCACACATATTTTCCCAGGTCATCATTTACATGTGACACGTAGTCAAGGATTTCCACCAACTGATTTAAAACTCCAGAAGTTTCCCAAAAGATTGTGCACCTATAAACACTCTTGACATAAACGACAACGTGCTTCCGTACAGGGCGTCGCCATTACTGTTTACCTTCGTCAATAGCGCTATATGTAAGACGCGATTTCATTGGATGCAAGCGATTGGCAGCGCACGAAAATTTGAAGGATCAGTAAAGACGGCTATCCACCAAGGGTAAGTGGAGTGTATACGAAGCGAACACTTGGCTAGCGAAGATGAACACGAGTACGTTTAATGGGAGTTGACTATGGCGTGGCCTTGAACTTGGGAATACCTCAAGTTAAGACTACCCTTAATGTCAATGGTTCCGAACCCCCTTCTTTCAATTGCTAAGAGGAGACTCTAGTTCCAGGTCTGAAGAAAAATAAAATAAAAAGATCGTCTTCCCTCTTATGCTAGTACAGTTTAACTCCTCGCTGTATTCTTAAATCTGGATTAGAAAGTCTTTCAGACAGAAGAAAAGAAGAAGGGAAACTGAAATAACGATGTAAATTGAAGAATGACTCGTTCAAGCATTCTTCATATTTGTTTGTTTAATGTATTGCAACCTTGCAACAAGTAAGTTCATATTTAAGACTGTGTCAACGGGTGATGGGGTCACTCAAGAGCCATTATATAGCCCAATCTTACTGAAATGTCATACTCTTAACACGGAAACATGACGCTCGACCTTGTAACATTATACTGACAAAGGCGGGAAATAAAGAGCGGGTACATCTGTAGAAGAAAAGGAAAAGACAGAGGACTCAAATGTTACAATTAGAGAAGCAGATCAGTTTGAATTCATGTCCCTATGACACAAAACGAAATCCATCCAATAATGCAGGGGCCTCACATCCTGAACCTGCAAAGGTACTTCCTGTATATCTTTGAAATAGTCTTAGCTTTTATAGGTTTTAGTACGAATCCGTCTTTCCTGTCTGTAGCGCCGTGCTCTTGGATCAGTCGGTAGGTCATTCCTTCTATAACCAGTAATGCTGCGTACACATTAGGACAATGAAAAAGCCATATCTGTTGGAATAAATTCTAAATCTTGCTTCAGTTATTTCCAGTATGGTGAAAGATAAAAAAGAACAGTATACTTTAAAAATTGAGGTATAACTTCAACTCTCAGCTTGTCATCGTTGTCAATAGCACTGTTTCGAATGTCAAAATCAACGTCTTTGTAGTGTTAAAAAATCTCAATGACTTGAATAAAATAACTACTTGCTTACTCTAAGCTGGTATAATCTTTCGGGTCGATAAGAAATCTGAGATGGCAACCATGGTTTTAAGTTGGCAGAGGAACATTTCATTTTCTTGTCTAGTTCAGAAAACTAAAGAAACAGTTGAGTGATACAGGCCCGCTGTGCATTTTGCTTTAACTTCTTATCACGAAACGAAATTGAGGCGTTCGGTAGATCCCTTATGTGACAATTAGCATACAAACCATTTCATGTCATCATGTGTAAAATTTATTTTATTTTTTATTTGAAGCTGATGTTTGTGAAAGCCAATCTTTCTTACTTAATATTGTAGGGGTTTTATTCGGTTTAAATATCAGATGATCCAGAAGAAAAAACCCTGAGAGAATAACCAGGAGTGACAGTGTCAACAAAGCCATAGTTCTCACTCAAAAACGATAAAACTAAAAGAAAATATGCACAAAGGAAAGATTTACATGGAGAACCTTGAAAAAGTACAAAGAGAATAAGACCAGATGTTCCGGAAGGGCAAGCGTCTTCTTGTCTTGATCGATAACACCGGTATAGTTTGACTGGGGAGGATGGCGCGTTCTAGGGAGTTGAGAATGGAAGGGGGAATGTGATTCACTTACAATGCACCACTTCTGCCTCGACTAACACATTCATTCCCCGGATCCACCTGAACCCTCCTCCTGATCTTTTTTTTATTTGTTTAAGGCCTCAACCCTTTCTGTTAGAACAACGTCAGCGTAAAGTATACATTGGTATTACATGTAAACGATGATAAATCCCGGTCGAATAAACAGTATCAGGATGTCTGGAAAAGTGGTTTCACGATTGGATCCCAGACAAGTCGCACCATATATTTCATAAAAGAAAAATATTTTTCATTATATGTGGACTAATGGCTTAAATGGACATGTGGGTCTGGAGCAGGGATGTACACTAGATCTATTAACGAATAATAGTACGTTTATACAAATTAAGGCCAAGGTTTCAATCTGCGTTAATCTGATAGCGCCAATAGCTCCATGAAATGAGCTTGAAATAACACTTTATTCGTTATAATAGATGGTATTATCTGTCTCTAAATTAAACCTGGTCAAGCAAAGTAGCGCCAATATATTATAGCATGATATTTATTTATATCAGAATATATATTACATGTAGTTAGGATTGTTTAACAAGAAAACAGTTTATCAACGTTTTTATGATAAAAGCTGTCTTCACCAGAGAAGTTTAAATAGAATTTATATATAACACAGCGTCAAAACACTATACGGAGGCACGGTAGTCTAGTGGTAGGACGCCGGGCTCCTGACCGAATGGCTGCGGGTTCGAGTCACGGCACGGCCCCGTGTTGTAAATACGTGGTTGGGCAATGCTAAAATTGTAGAATGCTAGCTATGAGCGCCGAAATGGCAGCACCGGCTGTATGCTCCCCAGGGGGTTGAGAAAGATATTGGCTGGTTGCAAAGGCCCTACATGCATGTATAACCACGATAACAATTTGTGAACCGATTTGAGACGACCTACGAACTACGTTGTGATAAAGCGGTATATAAGAACCTCGATATATTATTATCATAATTATATAGAATGTAATCGAAACTTACATTGTACTTACTACATGAGAAACAACAGAAATGAAGGCGATCAACCGTGGACCAACTAAATAAAAAAAAACGGAACCGGAACAACGTTATCCGGAATGGTGTATCCTGTACCTCACAAAGCACCCGAAGAGGTGCACGTGTCTGCTGTGGAATTCGGGAAAAGATGTCGGTCACACTAACGCCTTCAGACCTAATGAAAAAGTTGCAAACGAAAGTTGGACGCCTTCTTACGCACGTGAGACGTGACAAATAAATAAACTTGCAACATGCACGGCGGAGTTTTTCCAATTTTCGTATCCATGGCATTCAAAAGCCTATGATCGCAACATGTATTTGATAATGTTACATATAATGAAAATGCCGTATGAAAGCAAAACATTTGTTGTATGTTAGTATCATTTGTGATCTTCAAAGTTCCTTTCGCTTCATTTTTGACCTAAAGATTTATAGAAACTTGGCTTGGTGTTAAATTATAAATATGTTTAACAAGAAAATGGAGCAAAGCTGCTGGACTCCAAATCTTTTTATGAAAATGACGTACTGACAGTCCCACAACCACGAGGGAACGGATCATGCATACTCGAATTTATTTAATTATATGAATACATTATTTTGGCGTTCAGAATATTCTGCTCACGCTCAATATCCTTTTATATTTCACTATTGTTACTCAATAATTGTCCCACAGCACGCAAATGTACATTTTTAACCGAGCGTTTAGGCCTAACTGTCAACGATTTGGTAATAACGTTATCTTCTAAGAGAGAGAAGGGACATAACATAATTTACATAAAATATCATTCATACCATTGTCAAAACCGCAGCGACTTTTGCAATTATTTCTTTTGACACTCTACCTATTTGACTATTTTTGGATAAAATATCAACCGTCTTCTAGGTTAAAGCGTCAATCGTAGCCCCCCGCACCTTTGAATAATAGTTGTTACTTCTCGAGACTGCTACGAAGATACGTTTTGCCACAACGCTGTTGTTGGTTTTTTTATCACATATATTTGTTTTATACAAGTGAAATAAATATATCGTATTGAACGGGAAAACCATGAAAATATCTATTTCTTACATTTTTTTCACGTCACGTCACGATCAGAAAAGCCCTGGAATGTGTGGCATAATTTTTTACGCCAAGTTCTAATGACGACACGCTTGACAACAAAACAAAGCGCCTTTTTGAATGGGTTATCACTGCAATTTTGCCGTTTGCTGCTAATATCTGGTAAGATTTCCAGATTTTTTTTTTATTAATATTGTAGTTACTTCATCTAAACTTGAAACTGAAAATCTACGCAGATAATAGAATGTACCGTTCAGATTGGACAATACTAAGAGTGACGTCTTCACATGTGAATATATCATATTTAGTTTATCTTCACTGCATTGAAGATAAGTTTTTATCAAATGGAGACTTCATGAGATTTCACTAATAAACTGTAATAAATACCAATACCGTAGGGTTTACCATAATATTTTTGAAGACAGTATGCGGCCTTAATTTCCCAGAGGGCATTCACGCATGCATATGGGGAAGCACCTAAAGTGGACTAAGTGTTTACAGATCAAACCCCGGCGGAGCTTCGCGCCGCTTGGGAGTTTGAATAAAAACCTGGTAATATATTATAAATATATAAAAAGATAGTATTATGTTTTTCCCTTGTTAAGCACATATTATATTTTCATCGTCTTTTTGAGATGTATAACGACGTTTCGACAAAGTTAATGCATCTTTGCGAGGTAAAAAACGAGATGTTTCTGTCGTTGCCAAACAAAAAGTACGCATGTCTAATATTGATTAAAATGTTCATACATGCATGAAACCAAGGTCGAAGACTGAATTGCCGAGGTGCCACTGTACACACAAACAGAAATAGCCAAACAAGCAAGGTTCTACTGTACACACTAATCAACGTTCAGACTAACAAGGTTCTACTGTACGCACACACCAAAACGTTCAGACTAACAAGGTTCCACTGTACACACAAACCAAAGCGTTCGGACTAACAAAGTTCCACTGTACACACAAACAAAATTGTCTGGACTTACAAATTTCTACTATACACACAAACTAAATTGTCCAGACTCAAAAGGCTCAACTGTTCACACAAACCAAAGTATCTAGACTAGCAAGGTTCCACTGTACACACAAACCAAAGTATCCAGACTAGCAAGGTTCCACTGTACACACAAAACAAAGTATCCAGACTAGCAAGGTTCCACTGTACATACGGACTAAACAGTAAAAAGACGTTTGAGCTACTAGCGGAATCGGAGAGCCCACAACAGTCTGATAGAGACTGTGCGCGGACGAGCAAAACACACAAGACGGCATATATAATTACGGCACTCCTACCCAAAATTTCAAAGTTCATTGTAACGCAGGATCGAGTTCCGACGTCTTGCGAAATTGACCTGAATGTTCCTACCATACTTACATGTCTGTTCATTTTCCGGCCGTGCCCCGGTCTGTGTGAGCATCGTTATATTTAATTACGAAATATAATCCAACAAAAATATGTATTTAACGGGATTAATGGCTAAAAATCCAGGAGAGCAGCTGAGACTTCTGACGTATCCGGTCAACAATGTTTTTACGACAGACATGTCAGACAAATTTGTTATAAGAATATGAAGGGGCTGACAGCGATGAGTACGGCAGTAAAAAAGGGCGCAGCAATATGGCGGTACACATAATTATGTCACATAAGGGTTAGAAGAAATAGTTATAGAAAACATAGGGGTTTGTAGTAAAACCTATATAATATACATGTAGAAATGTTAAAGCTGAGGAAAAAACACGGTGGATTTTCATGAACATTCATAAAAATAGTGATTAGAACACATGCATCGATAAATACAGAAAACTGGATACATTTGTGAAAATGCTGCCATAAAGTATTGAATGTTAATATAGCATGCCAGCTTGTACAAATATAGAACGCTGAAATTTTATATGCTTTATTAAATAACATGTAACAGCATGCACACCAATGCAAGTTCTTTTGCAACGTTACACAACCCTGTTGTTGTTTTTTAAAAATCGCGGTAACAATAACAAGCACATTTGGTGTTTCATTATTAGTATTAAATAACAAGTCCCTATGTTAATTACAAGTCTCTGTGTTACATCACAAGTCCCTGTGTTGCATTTCAATTTCCCGTGATACAAGTCCCTTCGTTACATTACAAGTCCTTATGTCAGTGTACATTGTACAAGTCCCTGTGTCGCGTTACAAGTCATTATGTTTCATCACAAGTCCCTGCGTTACTGCACGTCATTTGTTACAAGTCCCCGTGTCACACTATATGTTTCTGTTACATTTCAAGTCTTTGTGCTACAAGTCCCTGTGTTAATAAGCATTACAAGTCCCTTTGTGTTGTGTTACAATTCCATGTGTTATGAACATTACAAGTCCCATTTTGACGTTACTAGTCTTTTGTTACAAATCCCCGTGTCACATTATACGTTTCTGTTACATTTCAAGTCTTTGTGCTACAAGTCCCTGTGTTAATGAGCATTACAAGTCCAGTTGTGACGTTACAAGTCTTTGTGTTACAAGTCCCTGTGTTACATTATAAGTTTCTTTGTTACATTTCAAGTCTTTGTGCTGTATTACAAGTCCATGTGTTATGAACATTACAAGTCCCGTTGTGACTGTTACAAGTCCCTGTGTAAAATGACGTTTCATTGTACATGTGTTACATAACAAGTCCCTATGTCACATGACAATCCCCTTTATGGCCTTAAAAGTACCAGTCCCTGTGTTACATTACAAATACTTTGTTTCATTATCAGTCCCTTCGTGACCTTACCAGTCCCTGTGTTACATGTATATGACAAGCACCTTTGCTACATTACAAGTCCCTGTGTTACATGACAAACCTATACACCATCTCTGTGACAGTGAAATGTCTGTTAGCCGCCTTGTTTCCCTTCCACCATGGAGGGCCTAGGATAAGACAACCGTATCACATGGAGACAATTAGACGTCTTATTTTGGACCAATTAAAAGCTTTCTGGCCCTAATCATGCCGACTTGGAGTGGATTTGTAGCTAATATCCCTGAAGTAGCGTCAACGGGAAGACCAGCGCGCGCAACACAGTGGCGAGCGCGGCAAACCTCGGGAACTGGAGTGTTGCAATCGCGCCAATTATCGATCGCAAGCCCAGTATCGATCGTGCAAATCAAAGCTAATACCAGCCTTATTAGGGGCCGAAATTTACGTCTCACTTTGCGTTCCGTGTCCATAATACAATTATGGCGTTTCATATGCATTTTGGACAGTGAGTAAGTGATTTTGTCGAGATGTACAAATTTGATATACATTGCAATAAACCCATTAATACAGAGCAAGGGACCGTGTTCCGAGATGAGTTGTTGGAAATTGAATGTTTCCGAAACATAAAAACTCCAATACGGACATATGCATGGAAGCGATACAAACTATATATATATGTTTATACAATAATCTCCATTCCCATGATTTTGATTGATCAGAAATTTATCAGCATGTAATTTCAATACGAGAAATTTTGTAAATTGGAAACGGGGAATATTCGTTGAAGTTTCCAGATATTAATATTTAAAGTATTTATTTTTTTGTTGAGTATGCCAACGGTCATACGAGGAGATATAAAGGATGTAGAGAATAGATATACCAGATGCAGAAAACATATAACTATTATATTTTCGGCATGCTCTTTAAAAAACCTTTAACGGTTTCGTTGCGCTTAATTTTGTCTTAAACATGTGATGGGTAACAATTAATTTAAACCTTTTGCCAATATAGGTCTGTCATTAACAGAAGGTCAACATGTTCTGAGCAGATAATATACGAAAATTCCGTAAAAGAACGACACATCTTTGTATGTCCTGCAAATACAAATGTAACACCATTACATGAAAATATCTCTATCTCTCTACCCTAACCAGTCTATATCACAGACAGACAGTCAGTCCCTGTGTCCTATCTCTCTACCCTCACCACTCTATATCATAGACAGACAGTCAGTCCCTGTGTCCTATCTCTCTACCCTCACCACTCTATATCATAGACTGACAGTCAGTTCCTGTGTCCAATCTCTCTACCCTCACCACTCTATATCATAAACTGACAGTCAGTCCCGTTGTCCTATCTCTCTTCCCTCACCACTTTATATCATAGACAGACAGTCAGTCCCTGTGTCCTATCTCTCTTCCCTCACCACACTGTATCATAGACTGACAGTCAGCCCCTGTGTCCTATCTCTCTTCCCTCACCACACTGTATCATAGACTGACAGTCAGCCCCTGTGTCCTATCTCTCTTCCCTCACCACACTGTATCATAGACGGACAGTCAGCCCCTGTGTCCTATCTCTCTACCCTCACCACTCTTTATCATAGACAGCCGGTCAGTCCCGGTGTCCTATCTCTCTACCCCAACCACTCTTTATCATAGACTGACAGTCAGTCACACCCAGTCTCTCTTCCCTCACCACTCTTTATCATAGGTGTCCTATCTCTCTACCCTCACCACTCTTTATCATAGACAGACAGTCAGTCCCGGTTTCCTATCCCTCTACCCACACCACTCTATATCATAGACAAGCAGTCAGTCCCGGTGTCCTATCTCTCTACCCACACCACTCTATAGCATAGACTGGCTGTCAGTCCCTGTGTCCTATCTCTCTACCCACACCACTCTATATCATAAACTGACAGTCAGTCCCGGTGTCCTATCTCTCTACCCACACGACCCTTTATCATAGACCTACATCATAGACAGACAGTCAGTCCCTGTGTCCTAACCATTCTATATCATAGACTGACAGTATAGACTGACAGTCAGTCCCTGTGTCCTATCTCTTTACCCTCACCACTCTATATCATAGACAGACAGTCAGTCCCTGTGTCCTATCTCTCTTCCCTCACCACTCTATATCATAGACAGACAGTCATTCCCTGTGTCCTATCTCTCTACCCTCACCACTCTACTCTACCATAACCACTCTATAGCATAGACAGACAGTCATCCCTGTGTCCTAACCATTCTATATCATAGACAGACAGTCAGTCCCTGTGTCCAATCTCTCTACCCTCATCACTCTATATCATAGACAGACAGTCAGTCCTCTCTACCCTCACCACACTATATCATAGATTGACAGTCAGTCCCTGTGTCCTATCTCTCTTCAATAACCACTCTATATCAAAGACTGACAGTCAGTCCCTATGTCCTATCTCTCTATAATAACACTGTATATCATAGACTGACAGTCAGTCCCTGCGTCCTATCTCTTTACCCATACCAATCTATATCATAGACTGATAGTCAATCCCTGTGTCCTATCTCTCTACCCTCACCACTCTTTATCATAGACAGCCGGTCAGTCCCGGTGTCCTATCTCTCTACCCACACCACCCTTTATCATAGACAGACAGTCAGTCCCGGTTTCCTATCCCTCTACCCACACCACTCTATATCATAGACAAGCAGTCAGTCCCGGTGTCCCCTATCTCTCTACCCTCACCACTCTATATCATAGACATCATAGACAGACATTCAGTCCCTGTGTCCTATCTCTCTACCATAACCACTCTATACCATAGACTGACAGTCAGTCCCTGTGTCCTCTCTCTCTACCATAACCACTCTATAGCATAGACAGACAGTCATCCCTGTGTCCTAACCATTCTATATCATAGACTGACAGTATAGACTGACAGTCAGTCCCTGTGTCCTATCTCTTTACCCTCACCACTCTATATCATAAACTGACAGTCAGTCCCGGTGTCCTATCTCTCTTCCCTCACCACTCTTTATCATAGACAGCCGGTCAGTCCCGGTGTCCTATCTCTCTACCCCAACCACTCTTTATCATAGACTGACAGTCAGTCCCGGTGTCCTATCTCTCTACCCCCACCACTCTATATCATAGACTGACAGTCAGTTCCTGTGTCCAATCTCTCTACCCTCACCACTCTATCTCATAAACTGACAGTCAGTCCCGTTGTCCTTTCTCTCTTCCCTCACCACTTTATATCATAGCCAGACAGTCAGTCCCTGTGTCCTATCTCTCTTCCCTCACCACACTGTATCATAGACTGACAGTCAGCCCCTGTGTCCTATCTCTCTACCCTCACCACACTATATCATAGACTGACAGTCAGTCCCGGTGTCCTATCTCTCTACCCTCACCACTCTTTATCATAGACAGCCGGTCAGTCCCGGTGTCCTATCTCTCTACCCACACGACCCTTTATCATAGACCTACAGTCAATACCGGTGTCCTATCTCTCTACCCTCACCACTCTATATCATAGACAGACGGTCAGTCCCGGTGTCCTATCTCTGTACCCACACCACTCTATATCATAGACAAACAGTCAGTCCCGGTGTCCTATCTCTCTACCCCAACCACTCTTTATCATAGACTGACAGTCAGTCCCGGTGTCCTATCTCTCTTCCCTCACCACTCTTTATCATAGACAGACAGTCAGTCCCGGTTTCCTATCCCTCTACCCACACCACTCTATATCATAGACAAGCAGTCAGTCCCGGTGTCCTATCTCTCTACCCCAACCACTCTTTATCATACACAGGCAGTCAGTCCCTGTGTCCTATCTCTCTACCCTCACCACTGTACAGCATAGACTGACAGTCAGTCCCCGTGTCCTAACCATTCTATATCATAGACAGACAGTCAGGCCCTGTGTCCTATCTCTCTACAATAACCACTCTATATCATAGACTGACAGTCAGTCCCTATGTCCTATCTCTCTATAATAACCACTCTATATCATAGACTGACAGTCAGTCCCTGTGTCCTATCTCTCTAACCTCACCACTCTTTATCATAGACTGACTGTCATTCCCTGTGTCCTATCTCTCTACCCTCACCACTCTATATCATAGACTTACAGTCAGTCCCTGTGTCCTATCTCTCTACCCTCACCACTCTATATCATACACTGAGAGTCAGTCCCTGTATCCTATCCCTCTACCCTCGCCACTATATATCATAGACTGGCAGTCAGTCCCTGTGTCCTATCTCTCTACCCTCACCACACTATATCATAGACTGACAGTTAGTCCCTGTGTCCTATCTCTCTTCCCTCACCACTCTATATCATAGACAGACAGTCAGTCCCTGTGTCCTATGTCTCTACCCTCACCACACTATATCATAGACTGACAGTCAGTCCCTGTGTCCTAACCATTCTATATCATAGACAGACATTCAGTCCCTGTGTCCTATCTCTCTACCATAACCACTCTATATAATAGACTGACAGTCAGTCCCTGTGTTCCATCTCTCTACCCTCACCACACTATATAATAGATTGACAGTCAGTCCCTGTGTCCTATCTCTCTAACCTCACCACTCTTTATCATAGACTGACTGTCATTCCCTGTGTCCTATCTCTCTACCCTCACCACACTATATCATAGACTGACAGTCAGTCCCCGTGTGCTATCTCTTTTCCCTCACCACTTTATATCATAGACAGACAGTCAGTCCCTGTGTCCTATCTCTCTACCCTCACCACACTATATCATAGGCTGACAGTTAGTCCCTGTGTCCTATCTCTCTTCCCTCACCACTTTATATCATAGACTGACAGTTAGTCCCCGTGTCCTATCTCTCTACCCTCACCACTGTATAATAGACTGACAGTCAGTCCCTGTGTCCTATCTCTCTACCCTCACCACTCTATATCATAGACCGACAGCCAATCCCTGTTTCCTATCTCTCTACACTCACCTCTTTATATCAAGTCAAAGTGAATAAGTTTATATAAAATCTTTTTCTCTCGTTTTCTCGACAACATTTTATGTACTTGTATTTTTCCCTTCGTAATAATCGAAATTAAAAACCGCCTTGAATATAATTGTACTCTCAAATACTAGCATCTATACAGGGTTAAGATAGGGATGATTTGGTTTGTTTTGGTTTAGTATTGTTTAACGTCCTATCAACAGCTTTGGTCGTTTAAAGACGGCCTCCCCTGTGTGCAAGATGCATGCGTGTATTGATGCGTGTGTGTTTTGGGAGGCTGCGATATGTTCGTGTTTGTCTCCTTGTGATAGGGCGGAACTGATGCCGACTTTATAGTGCGATCTCACTGAAACATACATGTTCTGCCGAAGACACCCATCAGGACACCCCGTACCCGTTCACATTATACTGACAACGAGCGAACCAGTCGTCCCACTCCTAAATTGCTGAGCGTTAAGCAGGAGAAGAAACGACCATGGACACGTTTAAGTAGAATAGTTGCGAATGACAAGGTAATATATTTACCATATAATAAGAAGCATAACAAATGTTAAACGAACTGCTGAGTTTGGTTTGGTCTTATTTTGATAAACGTCCTTTAAACAGCTAATATCATTTAAGGACGGGCTTCCATGTTTTTTGTGTAAGCGTGCATGTGTGTATGTGTGCCGGAGACAGGGTATGTTGGGTGTACTTGGCTCCTTGTGATATGGTGCTATTTCATTGAAATGCCATGCTGAAGGCACCCAGAACAGCATTCCGCCCTGGCACATTTTACTGACAACGGGTGAACCAGTTGTTCCCATTACCCTTTATGTTGAACGTTCAGCAGGGAATACCAACTAACAATTTAAGGACGTTGGTCTGGCCTGCGGACAGAATCCATTGCCTTCCTCGCCTGCACGAACGTTCAGCATTAAAGCCAATAGTGAGATGTTGCCAAGCAAGGCGCTAGGAAATAAAAGGTAGTTAAAAGTAGGAAGAAACATAAAGATCCCAAATATTGCAATGGGTGCAGCAGATTTATTTTGGTGGCTTTTGTGTCCCCACGTAATCTTGCTTAAGACACATATTCCAACTGGATTGCTTTTTACCAAAAGATAAATGGAAAACCATCGGACTTCCCTTTAAGGATTATTAGATAATTCGATATTTCGTTTATTTGACAGGTATTAAGGCGAGCATTAAGGTTTATTCGCTTTTTTTTAGATGTTTTGTTTAACGAAAACTGAACGGAAATTGCATAAACTAGACCTCATATCAGCTATATAAACCATGCTTCATTCGATTTAGTTAACGATTAAAATAATTAAGCGATAATCGTCATAGAGCGAGCGAGAACGTCACGAGAAGACAGTGCTGGTAAGGCGGGAAGGCTCTGGAGAGGAGGAAGAAGGTATTGTGAACTCGAGCTAAAGAAACGGTGATTTGCAATAAAAAAAAATGATTTGCAGGATATTTGAAAAACAAAAATAGCGTGAAATCGCCATGAAGCTTTCGCTCTGTGATCTCAGACCGTGCATGCACGTGTAAATTGAGATGCACGCCCGGATTGTAATCAGACTTGATCCGTTATTCCTAATAAAAGTTAATTACCCCGATGAAATAGGTTTGCTATCCGCCTTCTGTTGAAGTTACTTCGATGTTGAAGCGGTCGTGTTACCTTTGTTGACGGGAGAGAGGCCGACATGAAGGGTGATCTGTGTGTTAGACGGTGGATAGAGGAAGGAGGGGTCGCCATCTTAATTGTGTGTGATTTGTTTCGGAAGTCGAACATGGACCCTATATATATATGTTCGTTACGGGGCGTGAACGATCGAAGGTGCTCAGGTGTCCATGGCGAAGGACGTTCATATTATGGGGATTGGGCTATAGAGTGATCGTCGTTCTCAGTGTAAGGGATGGGCTGCCGTCTTGCAGGAGGAGGGGCAGGGTCGCAATGGTGAGGAGGAGGAGGGGCAGGAAGACAAATATATTAGCATTATGTTGGTGGGTTTTTTTTAGGGTGAAAGGGTGTCGTCTTTACCAGCAATTCTAAATACGCTATTCCATCATTTTACAATAAGTGATGTTTATCAAAAAACAAAAAATGCTAGGTGTACATATTAGACAATCCCACAAATATATCTCACCATTGTCATTCCCGGCAAGGTGAGTGATTTAAAAAAAATATATTATTCTATGTATACATTGTACCGTCTATATTTGTATTTTGTGAATTAAAATCTATGTATAAATCTTTTGAATTACAATTGATGAAAAAATACCTCACAAACAAAATAATTTACAGAAACTTTTTTGATTGATGAAATGAACTATCATGAGACTGCGTTTACGTATATCCTCAGAGGAGCCTCTTTAGAACGATGCTAATTTTTGCAGGCGGATCTTATTTCGGTTAGGCAGCCTTGAATCTGAGTGAAGCTAAGAGTATCTGTTATTGTATAACATAACATCTGAGGATGAGAAAACTTATTATTCGGTAATGGATTTAATATTCGCCTAAATTACATCCACATTAAGCACGATTACATATTAACTTATTGCTTTATCAATCGGAACACGTTACGGGAAAAATTCTTATAAGAAGCTGTTTATAAATGCATCATGTCGTTATATAATTTTCTTGGAGATTTTTTCAGGGTCAGTCCCGTCGTACACTTTGATCGATTTTTCACTACACATTGTAACACACTTCGGTATATAAAACGGTCCATGATACGAAGGCTGAGTGGGACCTGTACAAGTTGACCATCTTTGGTCCAGCGACTGATCTTTAAACAACAAAGGGAGGCTTTGTTAGTAATATATATTTACTGATCAACTGCTTTCAAATAAAAGCAAACAACTTCAAAATTAGCTCTTAATTGGAGACCTCCTCTGTTCTGCCTCCATTCCACACTTCCTACTTTTTTTCTTTTCTTTCTCTCTTCCTCCTCCCCCTCCTTTCCTTTCTCTCTCTCTCTTTCATCTTCTCTTTCTAAGTCAAAAGACATCAAATAACTTCAAAATTGGTTCTTAATAAGAGACTTCTACCCTGCATTCCATCTTCTTCCTCCCTTTTCTCTTCTCGTTTTCTCGTCCTCTTTCTCTTCTTATTTCTCTCTACATTCCGCATTATCTCTCCTTTTTTCTCTCGTCTCCCTCTATCCGATCTCCTCCCCTTCTTCTTCTTTTCTCTGTCCTTCTCCTTTTCTCTCTCGTTTCCTTGCATCCGATTTCCCCGGCTTTTCGTCTTCTCTTTTCTATCGTTCTCCTCTGTCTTATCCTCTCCGTCTTGCTATCATTGTTTATCTCCCTTGCTCTGTCCATTTCATTTATTTCCTCCTTAGTCGTCCTCGACTATAACATCGCCCTCGTCATTGTACTTCCTCTGACCCTGTGTTTTACCCATGCGTTGAACATGTAATATTAAGGATCCCCATACCACTGAAAGAAATATGTAACTATGAATTGGGAATTTTTTTTTTCAAATTGTACATTTATATATATATGCTACCTGTTATAGCTATCATAAATCATTTCTGAAAGAAACGCATACTATGCGGAATGAGAAAAGCAATGAAAATGAAATTAAAAATATACATGTACATGTTAATGTAACGGGGCTCTACCGAACATTCAAACCCTGGACGGAGGATCACAATTCCTACCCCCCTAACCGACTAAGCTGCAGGAACAGCCGTAGTTCCTTTGCCCAGTCCTACAATGTACTACAGGTTTATATCCAAAATGAAATAACCACAAGCTGAGGTTTCTGTATCCACAAAAAAACACCTACAGATCAATTATCTAGTGTTCTCCCCCTCAGCCGGACAAGGATCCTTAATGCTGATGGTGACTTGGGTGATGTATGATTGTCGTTTACGACTATAACACCGATCTAACGTTCACGCTGTGTTTATGAAATAAAAGATAAATGGTGATCACTTGATGAAGGTCTGACTTAATTTTTCAGATCAATATTTATTTCTTAACAGTGCATGCTCATTACAATTTAAATGTGCCAATCATGAAAAAAATGTCTTAATCGCACAAAAAATTGCTACGTAAAATATTGAAAAATTATGCTGCACAGAAAATAATTAAACATTTCGGTAGTTATACGATTTCTGCAGAAGAGGTTGAAGGTTGGCATCAATTCTAGTCTTGGATCGATGGATAATTTTGCTGTAAATACTGTGTTTGTTTCGAAGAATTATAAAAGAAAGGTTCTGCGTGAGTAACCATTGACCAGTTTAGACAATTAAGAAGAATTTGTATAGGGCTTGCCAAATATAAAGTCTACAGCTGTTGATTTGCTTTAAAAATAGTTTCTGTCCTTGAAATTAGTAGAATGTCATTATATTACGTTTCCATCTGATTTTTTTTGTATTTTTTTTGTATAGTTGTTTCACTTTTGCGGGGTTTTGTCTTTGCGTTATTTCGCTTCGATGCTCGGTGTCTGTTCGCAGGCGACAACGCCAAATGACGAAATGTCACGATATTAGCATACTCGATACTACCGGGGGTTACACCTTCTTGCGTTTTCTGGAACATGTCGCGCCGAAATCGAAAGCTCTGTATGCACCACCTTGAGGTTGATACAAGTAGATTAGTGTGATCCATTGATTTACGTCAAAGAATCAGGGGGCAGCAAAACGGTAAAATTGACTGGCTTCAAAGTCGGGTGTCGCCCCTCTTTAATCTTCAAAGGACAGGTACATGTATCAGCTAATAGCTTACCATGTGCTATCAATTTTGCCATGACATATTCCAGGGGTGTAGAGAACGTAAGTTTGCGGAACCCCTAGAGTATCGAAGATGTCACTTTCTGTGCAAAATATTTACTTTAACACCTTTTCTACCACAATACGCTGTGTTATTCCACTCTCAGATCATTGTATAAACATGCAGACTGTTTGATAAATATGAGTTATACTGCACACGTGGTATATGACCTTCCGTAGTTTTGATTGGTCGAGAAGATGAACCTTGACTGGACGATTTTTTTCACGCGCTTTTTTGTTTACGTCATCTGCTGTCAACATCCGGCAAATGTTGGTGGCTTTTGTGCCGTTATACGATGAAAAAATGGGGTTATTAAGGCAATATCAAAAGAAGATGATACTTAAAGATTTGATCGCTTTAGTGTCAGGCAAATTGGCTACAGACGCTCGATATCGTTTTGACCTGTTACAGGTCTGTCAAAGTGTCGGAAAATATTTCGTTCTCCCCACGTCCCGTTATCACTATTTGGAGGGCCAGTCTTTGGCGGAACTCTCACTATAAACGTCAACCATAGAACCATCATGAAGAGACTCCCAGGCCTATGGTTTTGGATATTGACAGCGGTTAGTTCGTCTTCCTCACTTGCATTGGCGGGAGGCAGACTTCGTATGATATGCTTACGCGCATATAGTCCGCGGTTAATTTATATTAATTAATGCAATACTGCATACTCTCCATATTCAAAGTCGTTCGGCTATTTTTTTTTTATGAAGTTTTTGCCGAAACATTAATTTTGAAAATTATTAGATTTTTAAAAATAAAACTCATTTTTGAATATTAATGAGTGGCTTTTTACATACGGGTTATATCACTACGCCAGCCTTGTCAACAAACACGTGTATATGTTATTACTCCAGTTGTTTCCGACTGAGATTGTGAAACAGATCACACGACTCGTGGTTGTTGAGTATGGTTTTTATTTCACTCTCGTTAGTTAATTTTCAAAAGTTACAGAAAGACACTCGCTAAAGCTCGTGTCTTTTGTAACTTTTGAAAATTAACTAACTCGAGTGAAATAGATACCATATTCAACAACCACTCGTTGTGTAACCCCGATAATGTTTGTTATGGTGGGTCATATAAATCTGAAACGCTTAAGCTGCTCTAATACAGAATCTGTTCAGACAAAATAAACCGGTTCTGTTTCCTTTATTCATTATATCAAAGATATTCTGGTTGTTTGAACAACTCAATCCCAAAACACTTGATTTAGAACGCAGCTTTTTATCGGTTCAGCTATTGGTGATGCACGTGACGTATATCACCTCGTCATAAAGCCGCAGTGTTGTCTCGCTGGCCGTTTATATAATCGTTAGGTTATCTAATGTAAATTAAAGCAGCTACCACCAATGTATACCATTGAAAGGCCGATATAATGTCACTTAAAAATAACGCACTCCGGAGACAAATTATAATGTGTATTGATCGCAAAATGTGCATTTTCTTTTAAAACTTTTAATATTGGGCCGTGAATGCTATCTAATTGATTTTGATCGCTAGGCGATCAGAATTCATCCTCGCTCCGTGGTATTAAGCTATGATAGAAGTTGTCTTCAGAATGTCCGAGCACGGCTTATAATGAGATATAATGTTACTTTAAGATTCTGCTCTCGGCGGTTGTGTGATGATGCTATGCATATTTGATGTAGCCGCTGTGTGGTGTTGATGCTTCGTCCGTGACGGGGTGTGAAGTCACGCGCATCCACACCTGCAGTATACGGCATTCAAACTTCCTCATATTCTACTTTCTTCATTTATTATGTCTTTGTCACTTCCTTAACATGTAAGCTATTTATTACATCTGACAACGTCATCAGCACGTGACTCACACCAGATGCTGTCATTTTAAGGGCTGATTCAATTACAAAATATGTCCTATGGGGTTCATGATTGGTTAATCGCAAAAACACTGCTCTTTTAATTTCAGCCAATCATCAGCATCATGTTATCGATTATTTGGGTCAATTTCCAAACTTTCCGAGAATATTTGACATCGATCTGGAATAAAACGTTTCTTCCTCTGAGAACATGTATGGATTTCACGTAATCACTGTTTAACACGTTGATTTAAGCAACAGATGTGTATGCCAGGAAATTTCGAAAGGATTACTCATTTGTTTTGGCGGGTAAGAACAAATCGCGGTTTCTTTATTCGGTCTAAATACTTCATGATTGTTTGAGATAAAACAGAAAATATCAATAACACGTAATGCGTGTATCACATCGAAACGACAAAAAGACGAAGACAATACAAAAATAGCTCGGGAAACACCAAAACAAAAGGGAAAGCATAGTGAACATCAAATGAAACCATGCGAATAAAACGGGAAAGCGTTTCCTGTGCTACATGAGGTAAGCCTACTCGTCATGATGTCTTCTGTCATGACATGTGGCACCCGTCATAATGTAACCTGTCACCACATGTGGTACCCGTATGGTATACATAATAACTATCAGTTTGGTATACATAATGACTATCAGCCTGGTAAACATAATGACTATCAGTTTGGTATAAATAATGACTATCAGTTTGGTATACACAATGATTATCAGTTTGGTTTACATAATGACTATCAGTTTGGTATACACACTGACTATCAGTTTGGTATACACAATGACTATCAGTTTTGTATACACAATGACTATCAGTTTGGTATACATACTGACTATCAGTTTGGTATACATACTGACTATCAGTTTGGTATACACACTGACTATCAGTTTGGTAAACACAATGACTGTCAGTTTGGTATACACACTGACTATCAGTTTGGTTTACATACTGACTATCAGTTTGGTATACTCACTGACTATCAGTTTGGTATACACACTGACTATCAGTTTGGTATACATACTGACTATCAGTTTGGTATACACACTGACTCTCAGTTTGGTATACACAATGACTGTCAGTTTGGTATACACAATGACTGTCAGTTTGGTATACACACTGACGATCAGTTTGGTATACATGCTGATAATCAGTTTGTTATAAAGAATAACAATCAGTTTGGTATACACGATGACTATCAGTTTGGTATACACAATGACTATCAGTTTGGTATACATACTGACTACCAGTTTGGTATACACAATGACTATCAGTTTGGTCAACACAATGACTACCAGCTTGGTATACATACTGACTATCAGTTTGGTATACACAATGACTATCAGTTTGGTATACACACTGACTATCAGTTTGGTATACATGCTGATAATCAGTTTGTTATAAAGAATAACAATCAGTTTGGTATAAACAATGACTATCAGTTTGGTATACACAATGACTATCAGTTTGGTATACATACAGACTATCAGTTTGGTATATATACTGACTATCAGTTTGGTATACACACTGACTATCAGTTTGGTAAACACAATGACTGTCAGTTTGGTATACATACTGACTATCAGTTTGGTATACATACTGACAATCAGTTTGGTATACATACTGACTTTCAGTTTGGTATACACAATGACTATCAGTCTGGTATACATAATTACTATCAGTTTGGTATACACACTGACTATCAGTTTGGTTTACATACTGACTATCAGTTTGGTATACTCACTGACTATCAGTTTGGTATACATACTGACTATCAGTTTGGTATACACAATGACTATCAGTTTGGTAACCACAATGACTATCAGTTTGGTATACATAATGACTATCAGTTTGGTATACATACTGACTATCAGTTTGGTATACATACTGACAATCAGTTTGGGATACATACTGACTTTCAGTTTGGTATACACAATGACTATCAGTCTGGTATACATAATGACTACCAGTTTGGTATACACACTGACTATCAGTTTGGTATACATAATGACTATCAGTCTGGTATACATTATGACTATCAGTTTGGTATACATAATGACTATTAGTCTGGTATACATAATGACTATCAGTTTGGTATACATAATGGCTACCAGTTTGGTATACATAATTACTATCAGTTTGGTATACACAATGACTATCAGTTTGGTATACACCATGACTATCAGTTTGGGATACACAATGACTATCAGTTTGGTTTACATAATGACTATCAGTTTGGTATACACACTGACTGTCAGTTTGGTATACATATCCGTCACGGAGCAATGCATATCTTCACTGTACGTGCACATCACAGTCATTTGAGTTTAGCCCGACAAATTATATAAACTAATTAAAAAAAACGAAACTCTAAAGTGTGGTATACATTGTATAGTGTATAGGGCTAGCTAGAGGCCGCTGAGGTTCCAGATCAGTCGTAGTTTTTTATTGGCTAAACTCAAGCGCCTGTGAGTATAAAAACATATTCATGTTAGAATATATATTGAGATAAAAAAAGGACAAGATCTTTGCATCTAAGCTGCATGCAAGCATGGTCGATTGAAATAGAAGAATTCCTTTTAGAATCCAAAACAGACACCAAGTGTCATATATCAATGACAGCTGTCGATGACATCTGTCGTCTGCCTGCACGTGTCAATGGTAAAGATATTAAAGTACATTGATACTTGTAAGGACACAGCTATTTGTCTCAACACGGTTGTAATACATATAACTTTACTACAGTTAAACCTCGATATAATGCTCCTCGTCACATCGCAACCTCGCGTATCGACAACATATTCCAAAATCAAATTATGTTGTTAGATTTTTTGTTTTCGTTTTTATAATTCTCTATTTTTTAATTATTCTTTTACATCTCAATCAATTTATCGCCATGCCCCCTTAAACAGCCAATCTGTTTTCCTCTGGACTATTTGTGACAGTATAAAGAGGTTATACCGTATGCTAGTTAAAACTGATTTTTTTATTTTCAAATACAAACATAATTATAACTGTACATATCATGATCCATAAAAGTACTAGGTCATTATTAAAGTTCAATCTTTATGTACAGTGTATCGAGGAATAGCAACTGCATTGACACCTCCTAAGAAGGATTGCTACGTTTTTATGAATCACCATAAATTGGGGCGAGGGTTGGGGTGTGGTGGGGATGGGGGGTTTATAACACAAGATCTTATCCAACGCATTCATCGAAGGTCAACTCTCGTGCGTTTTATTTTTATTTTTGCCGAATTAAATTTCAAGGAAACTTTTCTTTGACGCCTTGTGGATCGACCATAAAACCATTTTTCTATAAAATCCATATGGAACTCAATTAGATACATGTAACCCAACATTATCCTAGTTTATTATCTCATCATTAGGGAAACTGGCACATAGCTAATTATCAAAGGAGCGGGAATTCCAGCCGAACACTGGCAGAATGTGGTGTAAGGACGCATCTGTTACTCCCAGGCCCTCTGTCTGTAAATCACCGCAACAACGTCTTCCATCGAGTTTGTTTCACTCTCAATAGAGAGTATGGCCAAATGAACTTTTCTGAAGATTTTCTCCGTAATCCAATTCGTCTTGTTTGAGATTTTCCGGGGATTTTTGGAGAGTCATTCGAGCGCTAATTACCAGCACGGCTTCCAAATGAACGTGAACCATTTCCCCGATATCCTCTTTCGCGTTTTCTCAATTGTTATTTTAAAAAAAGGTGGGTTGTTTTTTATCAGTCCTTAATCTGTGTTTGTCTTGAACTGCGTCAAATCGAGAATGAAGTAATACTATCAAGATTGAACAATAATGCGTGAAAAAATATCCAATTTTTTAAATGTTATTTTTGAAATGACAAATTGGTGGAACGTTATAACAGTGAAAGGATATTCACATATTTTGTGCTGATATTGCTTTGTTAGGCCAACGGTTTATCGTCATTTTCTTTACATGTATGCCTCACTAGCATTGTGTGTACAGCTAATTAGGAGCTTAATTACATTACGTTGCTATCTTTTGAAACCATGTTAACTAATTATCACTATTTTTAGATTTTCTCGTTAAGTCATGTTTGGTAACGAAATATCTGAGACAGATATGTACTTTAGTGATGATATCAGAGAACTAGGCATTGCTAAGGGAGATAACTGTGTTTTTCCTTTATATATGTTTTTTGACGTCATGATTGCTTGATGTTTCAAATCAAGATATTTAATGAAACAAGTTAATTTTATTTGACTTTGTTTAATTTAGATGGTAATTTGCAATCTTATAAAATAATTTTATAGTACTTTTATATCCCATTTCTCCTGTCAACAGATAACGAAAATACCCTTACCTCGCTTAAAGTTACCAAAGCCCACCCACATTCACTCCCGAATTTACTTTCTTTCAATCCTTTTCTAATCCTTACCCTACCCATTTTTATTCATGTCTTCGACTCAAATGGTGCTTAAATGAGGTTACCAAAAAGTCTAAATTAAAGTTACCATGGAAACCAAGACAAGGTTACCATGAGCAACGTCGTTACACATTTACACGGCGAGTTTGCGCCAGTCCTTCACAAGAGGGTATTTACCGGCCAATACGAATGTCTTTCGGGCTATAGCGACACATGAATTACGACTTTTTATTCATTAAACGAGCAAGGCAACAAAAATTTACTTTGATGAATATGAAATCCGCCCAACATTTCTCCACAAATCGAAACTGCTGGCTAAACTGGACCTAATATCGATACTGGCACACAATGCGTTCGACAAGACGAGTAAACCATTCTTGCAGGGAGACCAAATTAAACTGTAATATTTCCAGTCTTAATGACAAGGGGAAATGAACGACATTGAAAAAGACAAACAAGTTCATATTTATCACAATTTATCACATGACCAATAAATACATTAATTACAATGTCTCCTCTCCCTCCTCGTGGCGTGTTTGGTGGACATTGTGGTTTTTGTACATTTAATTACACGCTATTGATCTCCGTGCATTTTTTACCAGTTTTGAGGCTGACATGCTGTCACGGTCTCTGTTGATTCTAGTTTACGACTTAGTCGCTAATGGGCTCTCTGTTTATCGTGGGTTGGGAGATTTAAATTCACCCAAAGCGTCGGTTTCCTATGCATTTCAATGTTTTCCAATTAAATAATTTCAATTGCTCATACTTGAAACGGTGTTGCGTTTTCACGCGTAAATAAATAAAGTTCACGTTTTAATAAACGTCAGAATAAACCGCTGTAAATTTAGGTGCAACTCTTTGACGTCTCTCAAATCATCATTTGTGTTAATATATATTCAATTTTGTGGTCTTTAAAAACAATTATGTTAATATTCATTGAAGAACTGTTAAAAGATAAACATGCAAATACCTCTGTTATGCTTTAATCATGGTTATGATTTCCAGTAGATGCTTACTCCAGCATCCGTTATTTCGAAATATCTTTTCAGATTGATAAATATATACATTCCTATAGCACAATTAAAGATAAAATGAAACGCCGAGACGTTGCTTATGCATGAAGATGGTATATTAATATCTTGGAGGCCGAAATATGTTTTTGTCTGCAGAAATTCTAGCAAATCTATGACGTTCTTGCATCTCAAGATTTGTTTTCTTATACCAAGATCAGTTTAACTCTAAGCGGCGCTTCGAAAGATTCCAAGTATCAGTAATGGATTTGTTGGTTAAGAAAGACACAACATTATATGAAATGAAATCCTCGTCATTTTTCATAACATCTAAGTGTATATACACATGTACGCTTTACTATTCATCTGTCTGATGAAAGTACGCATCGTAACAGCCGTCGAAACACCACACAACATATATCATGAGTTAGGGGACCTTTTTCACCGACAATATTCAGATATTATACCTAGATAACCATATGTCTCTCTTGAGAATACATTATTCCAGTTTCCGATCGGGGAATATATTGCCATGAACTATGACATCACAATGGAAGATGACGTTGCAAAGAATTTCTACTTGACGTCATAATTAGAAGGTTGCCAATATTATTCAATTATAGCCTTTGGCTGAGGTCGATACCTGGATTAGTCCTTTATCAATATATCTTTTCTCGGGTCGATAAATCCAGGTATCGACCGAAGTCAAAGGCTACAATTGATTTATTATTTTCAAAAGAGTATTGTTAGCAATCTGGAAAAAATCACGGCAAAAATCTACGGAAGCGGGATGATGCGTTCGTTTGGAAACACGTCATAGTTCTATTTTTAGAAACACCCAGTCCTTTAACAAAAGTCACGCGCTCCAAGTTAATATCGGTTTTTATCGGTGGACACGTGATGCACTCCTGTCCAATTACTTGTCGGGAATAATATGAAAAAATAATAAAATAATATAGCGAGAGAACAAAAAATCTGTACTAGTTGTAATTCAAACATTGAAGATGAATATCATTTTATTATAATATGTTACTGGTATCATGACTTACGATTAAAATATATAAAATATATAAAAAAGTTTTTATTGGCGTAAACCATCTATGAGTAAATTTGAGGAACTTTTATGTGTGGACAATACGAACATTCTTATTGATCATGAATATGCATTGAAATTGATTATTACTTTGTAATGAAAACAAGTGCATGCCCTTACTTCACTTTATCATACAAAATAAATGTATAAATCAAAAATGCATGCATGGTCAGTTATTCATCAATTTTTGTTACTGCAATACAAGAATGATTAATCAGATTATTTCAAAAGAACAGAGTATCATGTAAATATTTTACAATGGGAATCAGTTATAACGTACATGTATGTGTCATATATATCTGACGGAAACATTGCCGGCGAAACACAATGAAATGAAAATACATGTTGCAATTCCACGGGCAGAAGCTGTGGCAAACAGTAAAATCCATACTCAGTCTGAGGGGTGATATTTCGGGAAAAAGTGTAACAACAAGTTAGAATAAAGTAGCACCATTGTCACTATTGTGATACATGTGTGTAGGTCCTTTCCAAAAGAAGTATTTCATAAGAAGAAAAACGTGTTGCGATGCATTTTGCATAATTATGGTTGTATGACAAAATGTTTGAAAGCCTTTCAATGGCCACGAACACACTTTATGAACGTTAATCTAGGAATTATTACTACCCAGCTCTACAATGAGAGTCCAACCTTTAGGCTACGAAGTCTACAAAAATAAATGAACGTTGACTGATGCATCAATTGAAAGGGGAAGTCAGAAAAAAATCGGAGCTTATTCTAATATGTGGAAAAAAAATCCGAGCAGAATTCTTCTTTACGATTACAACTGAGGCAGTGTATTTTTTTTACCTTAAAGTGCACACACGTTCGTTTTATTCAAATACGTTTGTCAATATTGATTAGAATCTGTATTGTTGCTTACACGACATATAAGACAACCTAAACTCCCAAAACACCGGAACATGAAATTAGGTCCTAATATCGCCAAAACAAAAGACTCTGTGAAATGTACAGTGATAGGCAATGTTATGATCGATTGAAAATGATAGCACATTGAATCGACTGATGGCAAAACCACTAACGCTTTAATGTTCCATGATGATTTCATATTTTTTGTCATCAAAATAATGTAAACGGCGAGGTAGGCTAGAATTAAAACAAATTAATATAAATCCCTAGGGATATTTTAGTAAAGTCTCAGACGCTGATCTGAACTTTTAACGGATCGGTTTGGATTTCGTTGATATCAGATCTAGAGAGTTTGGTTATATTGTTTTTACTAATATGTTCATGTTCACATAAACCGTGATATCTGCAAAATCCAAACTGGTGCTTTCAGAGTTATTACATTTTAAGTTAGTAGTATATGTACAGGGTACATTTCCTCCGTTAGAATTGTTATCGAGATAATTTATGAAGAGCTGGAGAGCCAGGGAAAGCCTGGCGTCGTCGGAAATCTTAACTGGGTTTTAGACTAACATAACTGTGTAGCTACTTCGGTGGGGTTATCTTTGAGCAGCTCTTGGTGAATTTAATATCTGTTCGCATATGAGTAATTTCATTGAATGTCCCTCTCACTGCAAAATCTAAAAGATAATAAGAAAAATATGCATATCTATAGAGATAATGGAAGTTTTAACTTTTTTTATGAGTTGCAGATCACTGAAAATATCACGAACGTTTTGTTTTAACATATTTTATTAAAAACAATAAAAAGGATTTAACAATAAACATAGCCATACTAGTTTTCTTCCTAAGGATCCCCGTATTACGCATCCTCGACACTCCAGGGATTAAGCTCACTTTCGCTCTCTAAACCCCTGGAATATGTCATAGTAATATCGAAGGGTCAGTGTGCGCAACATTGTGGATGAAACGAGAAGACTAGCTTGAACCTTTGATGTACATCAAAAGAATCTCGCGGTTGCGTTACAGTAAAACTTACTGGCTTTGAAGTCGGGTGTCGCTCCTCTGTAATCTTCAAAGGACTTGTATCAGCCTAGTGATTGGTTAGGTGTTTTCACCTGACATCAATCAAATAGCTAGCAACGTACCACCAATTTCGCTATTACATATGCCAGGGGTGTAGAGAGCGAAAGTGAGCGTAACCCCTGGATGTCGATGATGCGTACCACTGTCAAAAACTGTTACTTTACATAGGAAACTGTTTTCTAGCAAGCATACAATGTATACGTTTTATAAATCATTTCTTAAAAGTAAACCATACTTTGCGGGACTTTAATAAAGATACCAATAGTGTTCTGAGAGTAAAATTTCATTGGGACTAGATTTGGATTCGAACCCTATTGAACTAAGAGAGTTATACTATCGCTCTAACCGACTGAGCTACCCAGCCAACGAAAACGTCCTGGCCCAACTGTTTATTCAAGACGATATTATAGGGAGGTATACTACAAGGATCCTTTAGTAATCTCTGTCAATTTTGGGTACATTCTAATACGCCATATGCTTTTTGACTTTTTATAAACGTATAAAGTATAAGGAAGAATGTACTGAAACAAAAAGAGCCAAGTCGTTGCAGAGAGCCAAACAAAGAAAACCTTTATTACGTCATATGACTTCTTATTCAATTTATGACTCACAAGCAAGACAAATGGTCGTGTGTGTTGGGGGTTGGATAGGAGTTACTGGCCACTGACTTCACAGGCGTTTAATTCTCGTTTATGATGCACGTTTCGGGCCAAAACTATTGATTTACGTGAAATATGCTAATGAAAGTAATGTATACTGAATAGAAGATGGCAGTTTGTGCCCATTCTTCAAGGCGAAATGTTACAATGGTTGCAATACAATCCACAGAAAAAACACATCTTTTTGTGGGTAAAAAACATGTGGAATGGACCACTTGTGGAAATCTTTGCGTTTTGATTTCGAGTGCGGTATGCTCTGTATTATCTATTCCACCTCATTTATAAAACAAAGTGGCTGATTGGATTGCATTGATCACATGACGGGGAAATGAAATATCATATTCCCCTGACGCATTTATGTTTTCCCAGTCATATTTCCTGTATTCGGAGTTTCTCTAAAATACAATGAGGCATCATACCTGGGTTCCGAGTGACAGTTCGGGTGTGTCTCTCTTGGTACTGATTGAATAAACGTGAAAAAGCGAAAATTTCTTCAACGCGAAAAAAAATCAGGATGACAGTATATAAAATAGCTACGATAAAACCTATATCCGTATTTCGTTTGTTGTAAAAAAAAACTATAGCCGAGATTTCCGAGTGTCAGCTTTATCTGTCGTTATTTTGATTGGTGTTTTACTGAGCCAACATTTTGCACTTCACTCAGCCAATGGCGACGAAACAGGAAACATCTACGTATCGGCGTACATAAAGAAAAAAAGATAAGCGCTTCCTCTTGCAGTACTTATATTGTACCTAACTGTAAACGGTCCCAGTAATTAGTCTCGCTAAAGTCTGTCGTCCACAGGTTCTCGCCTATTTACAGAATTAATTATGGTAATTATGGAATAGAAGTTACGTCCTCGTGCCGTCAAACGGGACAATACACCTTATGAGCCATTCATCTATCACATGTAGTGTAAATCGCCACGGGCTCACTTCTGGCTTGTCATCAATAATGCATTGCAGGACAGACCGGAGGTGTGAGATTCTCTCCCCCCGGGGGATATTAACCACACTCAGATTTATGACACGACTGCCGCTCGGCCGAAAACAAAGTCTAAATGACCCTTATTTTATGTTCAAACTGAAGTGCAACTAGTTTTTGAGAAAACCGTACAGATATGTTCATAATGTATTATTAAGAATATTGAAAGATGTCATTTTGATTTGTAAAATTTACAACAAAAATAAAACAAGTTATTTAAACTTATATTAATCACTCTTTCTTGTTGTCCCGGATGTTAGCGCGCGGGGGAGTTATTGTGGGAAAGAACCAGAGTACTTGTAGAAAAACAACGTAGTCGGGCAGGTGACCCCATACCTTTTCACGTCCGATCGGGGAATCGAACCCCGCCCGCCTTGGTGAAAGGCAAGTGCGCTATCCAAGGAAGCACGGTAGTCCAGTGGTAAGACGCCGGGCTCGTGACCGAAGGGTTGCGGGTTCGCGCCACGGCACGGTAATGTGTTGTATCTTTGATCCAGTCTACTCAGCTGTAAATGAGTACGTGGTTGGGCACTGCTAGAATGGTTGAATGCTAGCTGTTAGCGCCGAAATGGCAGCTCCAGCTGTATGCTCCCCAGGGAGTTGAGAAATGTATTGGCTGGTTGCAAAGGCCCCATAACCACGGATAATATTTTGTTAACCGCTTTGAGACGACCTACGAACTAGGTTGTGATAAAGGGGTATATAAGAACCTCCAATTATTATTATTATCAACCGACCACCCATGTTGATATCTTACTTTTTAAATATAATTCATTATTGTTAATTGCTAAGTTTTCGTTGATGATAATTTTTGCAATGTATTCGCTAACATTTATTTCATGAAATAGACAACAGTATATGAAGGTGTATACGTATCTTTTGATTAGATCGCTGTGTGTCAGGAGGCTACATCTGGTCCTGTATGACATATGTTAATTTGATCTCCCAACTATCAGTTAATAGGCTAGCTTAGTCTTGTAAGATGAGCGTAAGAAACACATGTGATTGCTTCTATAAAGGTTGGAAATACTGAACCATAGACATGTTTCGTCCTTCGAAGGCTCATCGGTGACGCTAGGGACCAACCAGGTGGAAATCCAAATGCTTGAACCTACTAATGAAATAGAGGGGCGAGTAAAACCCCTTGATTATATGAAATTCACAAATTAAAGGTTAACTAGTTAATTTAGAATGAATAGTGAGTTAAGTGTGTATCTGTATTAGTGCCACTACTTCAGGTAGATGCCTGTGTTTACCGAGGTTACGGCAATCCGTTGGGACTAAGAAATCTAACAATAAAATCTGCCTTGGTGTATTTTGAAAGATGAACGTAAGCTTTTAAGGCGCACACGTAAATGCACCGATACAATTATTACCGAGATATTCCACCGAGGGTCTGTAGGTAAGCTTTGGGTGACAGATGTTACTAGGAATTCCCGTCTGTGGATCAGTGGATTAGTGCTGTTACTCATTACGCCTTATTGAGGACAAGTCCTGGGTAAAGGTTTGATGTAACTTAGAGCTCCGTAATAGTAACCAGTAGGTTAATCATAGGTGACAGTTTAATAGAACTTGGATATCTAAAACTGGCGCTTCTAAATGTGGGTCTAAAGCTAACGACCGTACACCAGTAGGTTAGCCTTGAGTTACATTTAAATATTACATTTGGCTTCAACAAGTGGATCTAAGAGTCACGACCGTACCTCAGTAGGTTAGCCTTGAGTTACATTTTGTCGTTACTTGGGGCTCCCGTCTGTTGGTCTAAGAGTCACGACCGTACCTCAGTAGGTTAGCCTTAAGTTACATTTTGTCGTTACTTGGGACTTCAATCAGTGGCTCTAAGAGTCACGACCGTACCTCAGAAGGTTAGCCTTGAGTTACATATGGTCGTTACTTGGGGCTTCAATCAGTTGGTCTAAGAGTCACGACCGGACATCAGCAGGTTAGCCTTGAGTTACATTTGGCCGTTACGTGGGGCTCCCGTCTGTTGGTCTAAGAGTCACGACCGGACATCAGCAGGTTAGCCTTGAGTTACATTTGGCCGTTACGTGGGGCTCCCGTCTGTTGGTCTAAGAGTCACGACCGGACATTAGCAGGTTAGCCTTGAGTTACATTTGGTCGTTACTTGGGGCTCCCGTCTGTTGGTCTAAGAGTCACGACCGGACATTAGCAGGTTAGTCCTAAGAGACATGTGATGCCTCTCGCAGAACCTCCTATCAGTAAATCTGAGACTTGCACTCATAATCAATGTAAGGTAATTTGCCCTACCGTGTAAATGGCAGTTAAATGTTACTGGGAATCAAGAACATTATGTCAATCTAGTCATGTGTGGCTGTTAGATATCACGAAGTCTCGCTCTTCTTTTCAACGAAATCCTGAGGAAGCATCGACAGGGAAAAAAATATATTAACCTTTTACTACTAAAGCAAGTCGCCGCCTACTTTATGTACCCCCGGACAAGCTGTAAAATAGATGGAGCTTCAACAAGGAAGGCCGTGACGATAAAGCCAGGCAAATGAGCATGGTAGACCGATAGGTGTTTTGTAAATTGTACCCACTGGACATTGAGGATGAATGTTAATCCTGATATACGTTGAAGAAAATGAAGAATCGCAAGGTTGAGCTAGAGATTTGTACAGTGACTTCACCCTAAAGCACAAGTCGATATCGTTAACAATATGTAGGGTACTGAATCGGAAACTCGTTCTGCATGATTTCATTTCAATTTCAAATATCGGAGATCTTGTCAGTGCCGATACTTTTTTTGCTCATATGGGAACCTCTTAGGGCAAACTCCGTAACTTTTAGTTCGATCTATATACTTCTTGTTAAATTTCAATACCAAACTTAACGAAGGAGTGATTGCGTATAAGAATTGGGAGGATCAAATATTGAATCACGGACACTTAACTAAAAAGGAAAATATGAAATCATAGTTTGCTTGTATGGAAAAAGAAGTAAACTTAAATGAGAATAATAGAAACAGGAAAAAAATACCTATATGTTTATATCACGGAAACATTTATTTTTGCCCTTTGCAAAATCACTTGAAAGACATTTCGACCGGGTGGACAAAGGAAAAACCTCCATTTTCTTGTGGTTTCTTAAGATGCTGGACAATGAACACTATGGTTGGTTTGTCTCAATAATGATCTCACATACAAAAATAATGTTGCGTTTTAAAAATAATTTGGTTTGTTTGTGTTTAATTTCCTATAAACAGCTATGGTCATTTAAGGACGTGTCAGGTTTTGGTGGTGGAGGAAAGTCGGAGTTCCCGGAGAAAAACCACCGAACTAGCGGCGACCAAGCGGTGGAGTGCTAGTAGTAGCAGAATGTCAGACGCCTTAACCATTGGCCATCGTGGCCCCAGTTTTGAAAATAAGTAGGTTGTTTTTTCGTCATGCTGTCATTACCCCGGTATTCTTTTTGATGACATGGCATTATTTGGATTTAACCTAGATTTACATAACAGAATGGAGTAGAATTTACTCTTCTACAATATAACAACAACATGGCTTTACTTTCATTGTGCTTTTCTGCGTTCTCCTTTTAAATCCTTCTATTGTTCATATTTGACAATAGTTTGTGTTTATTTTCACTTTGAATGACTGTTTTGTTTACATTTCGGTATTTTCGTTTTTCTTCCCAATCGTTCAGACAACAACAACAAATATATGTTTACTTTCTGAAATATTAACTATTTCACATTACTTCACAAATAAGGAGCCACGAAATATCTTCAGTCTTTCACATAAACAAGTATTGTTTCTTTTCAAGTATGAACATCTATTATATGGTATTTAAGTTGTTTTTGAGGTCAGTCACATTCCTCATATTTCGTTCCAGGTACCAGAACTGATTGAAGATATTCCTGCTCATGAAAAGAAGATCTGGTCGACATTAAAATATACTAGACACTTGTTTTAGAAGATCTGTAACTTACATTTAAATTGAAATATTATTCTTATAGACATTTTAGCCGAAAAATTGTCCACTAAATGAGATAAGGGACGAGTTCTATCAAACCTCCTTGTGTTAGCGTTAGACATTTATATTTTCGTTTGAGTAAAGGAGTGATCTTTAGTTCAATGATGCATTCTTTATAGTGTGCACCTCGGTGAATAAAACATTCAGATCAACATTCACATTTTAATAAAAAGGTATTGTATACGTTACACATGTACGCATAACCAACGGAGGAAGACAATCGATAATATTTGATTTCTTTGTATTTTCTAATTTGTTGTTTATATGCGAGCTAATTTGACAGTTACATGAAACTTACTGAAAAGCTGGAAAAATACTTACTGAACAGTTGCAGATACCAATTGGACAGTTTCACGTAACTTACTGGACAGCTACAGGTAAATTATTGGACAGCTATAGATAACTTATTGGACATCTACAGGTAACTTATTGGACAGCTACAGATAATTTATTGGACAGCTGCAGGTAACTTATTGGACAGCTACAGGTAACTTATTGGACAGCTACAGGTAACTTATTGGACAAATACTGATAACCTATTTGTAAGCTACAGATAACTTATTGGACAGCTACAGATAACTTATTGGACAGCTACAGACAACTTATTGGACAGCTACAGATAACTAATTGGACGTTACAGGTAAATTATTGGACAGCTACAGATAACTTGTTGGGCAGCTACAGATAACTTATTGGACACCTACAGATAACTTGTTGGACAGCTACAGATAACTTATTGAACAGCTACAGATAACTTATTGGACAGCTACAGATAACTTATTGGACAGCTTCAGATAACTTGTTGGACAGCTACAGATAACTTATTGGACAGCTACAGATAACTTGTTGGACAGCTAAAGATAACTTAATGGACAGCTACAGATAACTTATTGGACAGCTACAGATAACTTATTGGACAGCTACAGATAACTTGTTGGACAACTACAGATAACCTGTTGGACAGCTACAGATTACTTATTGGACGTTACAGATAACTTATTGGACAGCTACAGATAACTTATTGGACAGCTACAGACAACTTATTGGACAGCTACAGATAATTTATTGGACGCTTCCTGTAATCTATTTGACAGCTACAGATAACTTATTGGACAGCTACAGATAACCTATTGAACAGCTAAATGTAACTTATTGGACAACTACACATACCAATTGTATAGTTTCACGTAACTTATTGAACAGCTACATGTAACGTATTGGACAGCTACATGTAGCATATTTGACAGATACACGTAAAGTATTGGTCAGAGACATGAACGTATTGGAGAGCTGTAGATGGCGTCTTTTACAGCTAGAAGTTTGATTAATTTCAATTAATTTATTCGACAGCTACAGGTAACTGATGGGATCGCTACAAGTAACTTATTGAACTTGTTTCTTATTTGACAACAACACGGGACTTATTTGGCAGTCACATCTTACATATTGGACTGTAATATGTTAAATATCAGTCGTCAGCTGAATGAAACACAATAAGGATAAATGAATGACATGTACGTTTTAACTCATTTTTCTTAGAACTTGATGTCAACAATCCATGATAAATGGGTTCTGTCGATGTATGTCGACTGGGGATTTTCTAATGTGTTTGTACTGGATACATACCTATATTTGGCGACGTCAGGATACGTATCTAAGTGGTAATGTATGAACATCTCTATAAATAATAGTTATTAGCCATGTTCCTAAAAGCAAAGTTGTTACAAGGTCACGCTCAATGAAATGCAAAAAAAAGGATATTTTTGTAAACCATTAACTTGATAATACATTCTACATCATAGTGTTTATTTATTTCGCGAATCCTTTGTAGTACCGGTACAGTGAATGTTCAAGAAAAATACTAAATATTTAGAGTTTCACATGTCCATGCCACAAAGGTACTAGTTCCCACGATTTCTAAACAAATCCCTTCGGACCGATTCACGCTAGTCTGTTACTATAAATAGTGTATATATAGTCTTTTACTCTAACCGGTATGGGATTTACCGGGATTTCACATCGGAGGATAAACCCCTCTCTCTATACATATGTTTTATTAATGAACTTCCATTTGACGTTTCCCATCGAAAATTTAAAGCTTTAAGCAAATCCATATTATAATGGTTAAACACAATATATATCCATTTTTGTAATATGTATGTATTTTACAGAAAACGTATCAGTGACAAACAGCGGTTTGACGCAATGTATATCATTTTTGGGGTACTCTATTTATTACCAAATTTCTAAAAGGTGCAACAACATGCGTGGCTGTTATGTTCATCTTTTGAGATACAAAGAAGTAGACTGATATACGAAGAAATAGACTGAGATAGAGAAAAGTAGACTGATATACAAAGAAGTAGACTGATATACAATGAAGTAGACTGAGATACAAAGAAGTAGACTGAGATTCAAAGAAGTAGACTGAGATACAAAGAAGTAGACTGATATACAATGAAGTAGACTGATATACAAAGAAGTAGACTGAGATACAAAGAAGTAGACTGAGATACAAAGATGTAGACTGATATACAAAGATGTAGACTAAGATTCAAAGAAGTAGACGGATATACAAAGAAGTAGACTGAGAGACAAAGAAGTAGACGGAAATACAAAGAGGTAGACTGAGATACAAAGAGGGAGACTGAGATACAAAGAAGAAGACTGAGATACGAAGGAGTAGACTGAGATACAAAGAGGGAGACTGAGATACAAAGAAGTAGACTGAGACACAGAGAAGTAGACGGAGATACAAAGAGGTAGACTTAGACACAAAGAGAGAGACAAAGATAAAAAGAAGTAGACTGAGATTCAAAGAAGTAGACTCACATACAATGAAGTAGACTGATATACAAAGATGTAGACTGATATACAAGGAAGTAGACTGAGATACAACGAAGTAGACTGAGATACAACGAAGTAGACTGAGATACAAAGAGGGAGACTGAGATACAAAGAAGTGGACTGAGATACAAAGAAGAAGACTGAGATACAAAGAAGTAGACTGAGAGACAAAGAAGTAGACGGAAATACAAAGAGGTAGACTGAGACACAAAGAAGTAGACTGAGATGCAAAGAAGTAGACTGAGATGCAAAGAAGTAGACTGAGATACAGAGAAGTAGACTGAGATACAACGAAGTAGACTGAGATACAATGAAGTAGACTGATATACCAAGAAGTAGACTGATATACAAAGATGTAGACTAAGATTCAAAGAAGTAGACGGATATACAAAGAAGTAGACTAAGATACGAAGGAGTAGACTGAGATACAAAGAAATAGACTGAGATACAAAGAAATAGACTGAGATACAAAGAAATAGACTGAGATACAAAGAAATAGACTGAGATACAAAGAAATAGACTGATATACAAAGAAGTAGACTGACATACAAAGAAGTAGACTGAGATTCAAAGAAGTAGACTCACATACAATGAAGTAGACTGAGATACAACGAAGTAGACTGAGATACAACGAAGTAGACTGAGATACAATGAAGTAGACTGATATACAAAGATGTAGACTAAGATTCAAAGAAGTAGACTGATATACAAAGAAGTAGACTGAGATACGAAGGAGTAGACTGAGATACAAAGAGGTAGACTGAGACACAAAGAGAGAGACAAAGATAAAAAGAAGTAGACTGAGATACAAAGAAGTAGCCTGAGATATAAAGCAGTAGACTGAGATACAAAGAAGTAAACTGAGATAAAAAGACATAGACTGAGATACAAAGAAGTAGAATGAGATACAAAGAAGTAGACTGATATACAGAGAAGTAGACTGAGATACAAAGAGGTAGAATGAGACACAAAGAAGTAGACTGCGATACAAAGAAGTAGACTGCTGAGATACAAAGATGTAGACTGAGACACAAAGAAGTAGGCTGAGATACAAAGAAGTAGACTGATATACAGAGAAGTAGACTGAGATACAAAGAGTAGACTGAGATACAGAAAAGTAGACTGAGATACAAAGAAGTAGGCTGAGATACAAAGAAGGAGACTGAGATGCAAAGAAGTAGACTGAGACACAAAGAAGTAGGCTGAGATACAAAGAAGTAGACTGAACAAAGAAGTAGACTGAGATACAGAGAAGTAGACTGAGATACAAAGATGTAGACTGATATACAAGGAAGTAGACTGAGATACAAAGAACTAGACTGATATACAAAGATGTAGACTAAGATTCAAAGAAGTAGACTGATATACAATGAAGTAGACTGATATACAAAGAAGTAGACTGAGATATAAAGAAGTAGACTGAGATACAAAGAGGTAGACTGAGACACAAAGAGATAGACAAAGATAAAAAGAAGTAGACTGAGATTCAAAGAAGTAGACTGAGATACAACGAAGTAGACTGAGATACAAAGAACTAGACTGATATACAAAGATGTAGACTAAGATTCAAAGAAGTAGGCGGATATACAAAGAAGTAGACTGAGATACCAAGAAGAAGACTGAGATACAAAGAAGGAGACTGAGATGCAAAGAAGTAGACTGAGACACAAAAACGTAGACTGAGATACAAAGAAGTAAACTGAGACACAAAAACGTAGACTGAGATACAAAGAAGTAGAATGAGACACAAAGAAGTAGACTAAGATACAAAGAAGTAGACTGAGATCCCAAAAAGACGACTGAGATACAAAGAAGTAGACGGAGATACAAAGAGGTAGACTGAGACACAAAGAGAGATACAAAGATAAAAAGAAGTAGACTGAGATTCAAAGAAGTAGACTGAGATACAATGAAGTAGACTGATATACAAAGAAGAAGACTGAGATACAAAGAGGTAGAATGAGACACAAAGAAGTAGACTGCGATACAAAGAAGTAGACTGCTGAGATACAAAGATGTAGACTGAGACACAAAGAAGTAGGCTGAGATACAAAGAAGTAGAATGAGATACAAAGAAGTAGACTGAACAAAGAAGTAGACTGAGATACAATGAAGTAGACTGATATACAAAGAAGTAGACTGAGATACAAAGTAGACTGATATACAAAGATGTAGACTAAGATTCAAAGAAGTAGACTGATATACAATGAAGTAGACTGATATACAAAGAAGGAGACTGAGATACAAAGAAGTAGACTAAGATACAAAGAAGTAGACTGAGATCCCAAAAAGACGACTGAGATACAAAGAAGTAGACAGAGACACAAACAAGTAGACTGAGACACAAAGAAGTAGACTGAGACACAAAGAAGTAAACTGAGATACCAAGAAGAAGACTGAGATACAAAGAAGTAGACTGAGATACAAAGAAGTAGACTGAGATACAAAGAAGTAGACTGAGACACAAAAAAGAAGACTGAGATACAAAGAAGTAAACTGAGACACAAAAACGTAGACTTAAATACAAAGAAGTAGACGCAGACACAAAGAAGTAAACTGAGATACAAAGACATAGACTGAGATACAAAGAAGTAGACTGAGATACAAAGAAGTAGACTGAGATACAGAGAAGTAGACTGAGATACAAAGAAGTAGACTGAGATGCAAAGAAGTAGACTGAGATACAAAGAAGTAGACTGAGACACAAAAAAGAAGACTGAGATACAAAGAAGTAGACTGAGACACAAAAAAGAAGACTGAGATACAAAGAAGTAAACTGCGACACAAAAACGTAGACTTAAATACAAAGAAGTAGACGCAGACACAAAGAAGTAAACTGAGATACAAAGACATAGACTGAGATACAAAGAAGTAGACTGAGATACAGAGAAGTAGACTGAGATACAAAGACGTAGACTGAGATACAAAGAAGTAGACTGAGACACAAAGAAGTAGGCTGAGATACAAAGAAGTAGACTGAGATACAAAGAGGTAGACTGAGACACAAAGAGATAGACTAAGATACAAAGAAGTAGTCTGAGATACAAAGAAGTAGACTGAGATACAAAGACATAGACTGAGATACAAAGAAGTGGACTGAGATACAAAGAAGAAGACTGAGATACAAAGAAGTAGACGGAGACACACAGAAGTAGACTGAGATACAGAAAAGTAGACTGAGATACAAAGAAGTAGACTGAGACACAAAAACGTAGACTGAGATACAAAGAAGTAGACTGAGACACAAAAACGTAGACTGAGATACAAAGAAGTAGAGTGAGACACAAAAAAGTAGACTGAGATACAAAGAAGTAGACTGAGACACAAAAAAGTAGACTGAGATACAAAGAAGTAGACTGAGATGCAAAGAAGTAGACTGAGATACAAAGAAGTAGACTAAGATACAAAGAAGTAGACTGAGATACAAAAAAGTAGACTGAGATACAAAAAAGTAGACTGAGATACACAGAAGTAAACTGATATACAAAGACATAGACTGTGATACAAAGAAGTAGACTGAGATACAAAGAAGTAGACTGATATACAAAGAAGTAGACTGAGATACAAAGAAGTAGACTGAAC